>NC_030856.1:6210945-6364446 GCF_000208745.1 Theobroma cacao
TGATATAGAATAATAAATGATATTTTGATTAAAAATAATTAGAATTATTATTTGATTAAAAAAATATAACAATTTAATTGAAAAAAATAAAAGAATAAAACATTTAAATTTTTATTAAATAATTTAAGAATTTATTATTAATAAATAATAAATAAAACATAAATAAAATAATTTCTATTGTCATAAAATCAAATTTAATTTCTCTTCTTATCACTTCTTTTAATCCAAATAATAAATGAAGTTTGCTAATGTTCATTTCTTTTCTATTGATAAATTAGTCCCCCACCAATAAAAGTAATAGTTTTTTTTTTCATTTTCTGTAATAATAGCATGCAGATGATCACTTATTTATTTATACTTTTCAGGTGACCTTTTCAGCACTTATCTTGAAGATCATACTCCCAGTACAACTTTGTCAATGAAAAAAAAAAATTAAACCCATTATTTTCTGTTTTTTTTGCCTTTAAAGTGGGCATTTGACTGATAGACTATGGAAGAAATTGTTGTCGACTACTGATAGCTAACAAGAGTCAATTCCAAAAGCCATGCACCCAGCAAAAAGGATAAATGTTATCATATAGTACAATGTTTTTTGTAAATTGCCAAACTAATAAATTAATTTTCCAAGGTTTTGTTGCCTTTTCCCAATAAAATAATACAAGATTAGTGGCCCAAAACCATGCTTAAGTGTCACTAACCGAAGCTAATTGTCATTTTGGAATCACTAAACAGCAGGTTAAGGAAGTGTCGAAGTGCTCACATGCCAAGAACTAATTAAATTTATTAGGTCAAAACCATTGTTTTTAAGGGAGGGTGTAGAGTTTAATGGTCTGCATGTTGTAGTCAACTGATAATCCAATATCCACATCATCCGCGCACATGACGACATATCAGCATGGACACACTGTTGCGTAGTGACTTGTCAGGCGATTGATTGCCCATTTGTGCGATCACATATTAGATACTGCACCATCTCTACTTATGATGAGTAGGATTAGAGATTCACTATATAAGGATAAAAGTAAGTCTCCTCACCCATTGAAGAGTTACGATAAAAAGATGAAGAAGATCTTAATGTATTGAATCTCAATAATTAATCTGATCAGTAATGTTTTTATGTATTTTTGAATTTCTGTTATGATAGATCTTGGATTAATATAAATTAATTATACATGAAATCTAACATTACCGATAATTTTCTTTTTCTTTTCTTTCTTTTTGATGAAAATAGTAGCTGAAGTTGCTTGCAATATAATATACATCTATTAGCTTTCTCTCATACATCTGTGAATATTGTGGGGCATCTATTTCCATCAAAACAAAAAGGAGAAAACTCTTAAAGAAAAGGCCTATGTCCTACTCATGCTTACATTTGGCGCTTTTCCGGTGATGATAATATAAATTTAAAGCCCTCCACATTCTTAACTTTGGCACTAATTGATTATGAGTTTTGTTTCTTTCGGTTGCGCCAAGGCAGTACCTATCAGGCAGCATTAGTTAATCTTGAATAAGTTAAATATGTGCTAAATTATAAAAGAAAACCCTCATTTTGCAGTGAACTTTTCTACTTTATTACTCCATGAGATCACCAACTTTAGGGTCTGGAAATCAAATAAAATGGATAATCACACATTAGTTGGAATCCACCATTAAAGTGTTTTCAACCATTATTAAGGTCATACGCACCCGAACATTTAGCTCATTGGTTGGTGCATGATTCCTTGCTTAAAGAGCAGGATTCGAATCCCTCATCTCCCAATTATATATAAAAAAAAAACCCTTATTAAGGTCATACATATATACTACATCTTTTCATTCGGATCAATCAATTGTAAGCATCATGCAAAATGTCAACTCATTTCAGTTGATGAAGTTCTTATGTGATTATAGCAAGAGCTGAGATTGAATCATGTATTTATCAGGAATTCTCATTTATCAGATAATAAGAAAGGGTAGTCTTATTTGTGGTCTAGACATTGTCATGCTTATATATATATATATATATATATTGAGCAGTTTGACCATGTTCCCTTACCTCTTTTCCCTTCTGCTTTACGTGATCCAAATGAAACTGGCGGCTCCAGGCTGCAGCAGCAAAGCAAATATTTAGTTTGCTTTCTATATGTGGCGCTAACCTATACTATTTTTTATTACCATGTACCTTGAAGACTCTAACATGCACAAGGTTTTTCAGGGCCGACTTCAGGCAATAGTTTATTCGGTTAAAGAACAGACAATAAAGGGTTCAAAGTGATATATTAGTATAAGACCAGCTTTTCAATAGTTAATTGACTATATAGTTGGGACTAGGGGTGGAGTTAGCCAATTTTTGTTGAAGGGGTCTAAAACGAAAAAAAAAATAAAAACTAAAAATTTTTAAAATTAATATGTTGAATTTAACCAAAGATCAAAAGATTTATAATAGACAATAATTTTATATTACATGTAAATAAAAAAACAAAAAAAAACTTATAATAGTTATCTAAGAAAGTTGTGTTTGACGATGTTTCCTAGATTCAAATTCATCAATTATTGACTCTGTAATGAAAAGATTAGCAATATCTTTCTCAATATAAACAACTAAATTATCTGTAAGAAACTCATCATCTATTTTGTTATGGAATCTTGTTTTTACAATTTTCATTACTGAAAAGACTCTCTTATAGTTGCTGTAGAAACCGGAAGAGTCAAAATAAGGCAAATTAATCTATCAATCAAGTGGTAATTCTTTGACTTTTCTGTTTCTGTTAATCTCTGATGCAATTCATAAAGTGCTTTAATTTTACACAATGGTGGTGGGTGATCTCTGTCTTTTCTTGTCCAAACTCACAAGCTCATAAATCTCTTTTGAAGAATAAGGTGTGTTTTAATGATGAGTTACAAGAAAAGAGAAATAAAAATAAAAAGACACAAAAGAGGAGAAAAAGAAAAAGAGAAAGAGGTGTAGAGAAACTTAAATTAAGGTAAAGTTAAGTAAGTTTGTGAGGTTGTTTGAATTTTTTTTTATTTATATTAATTATTAAATAAAAAATTTATTTTGAGTAGACCATTAATTATATATAATAAATAAAAATTTTCAAAAATTTTGAGGGGGCTATTGATAAAATATATATAAAATAAATATTTTTAAAAATTTTAGGGGGGACTGTTGTTGGCTTACCCTCCGCCCTTGGTTGGGACTCTTTAGTGGAAGATAAGTTGTTCTTTAAAGTCCAGTGAAACCTTAATAATATATTAGTCAGCGAAGAATTAAGGGCGGATTTAGAATTTTTTTTAATGGTGTCATAATTAAAATAATTATAATAATAATTAAAAAATATAAATATGTTAAAATTTATAAATAAAATATTTTCATATTAAATTAAAAAAAATATTAATTCGGTACATTCATTTAATATTTAAAAATAAAATATCTAAAATGACTATAATTGTTCACGATCTTTTTTCATATTTTGAAAATAGTGCATGATATCATCAGTAAAAATGTTATCAAATATATCTTTTTCAATATGTGTCACAAAGTAATCATTCATCCAAAATTATTATTCATTAGCATAAACTAAGATAATAGAATTAAATAAAATATGATTTTACATAGTAAATTATCAAATTCAACAACTAATAATATGACAATTTTCTATTTATTAATCAAAACTAAATATAAGCATCTATAAACCATATAAAGTTGAATACAAAAATCAAATAATTAGACAATATATCTATAAAATAAATAAAAAAAGAATCATAATTTCAATTATTATTTGACATGCAATACTATTTTTATTAGTTAGATTATAATTATGAATCCAAACTATTAAATTAATCAAAAAAATTTAGACATGAAATATTTAAAAACTTAATTTTGGTTGAAAATTATTTACAATTGAAATCTACATAAGTCGCTTTAAGAGAGTAAAAAACACAGTTAATGACCGAAAAAAGGAAAAATTGAAATTTTTGAACAAGGAGAATATTTAGGTTTTGACTTTTTTAATAAAATCTTAAATTATAGAATGAATTTTTTTTTTTACTTTTTACATGTAGTATTTAACTATTAATATATAAATTATTTTTTCATAAATCACTTTTATTTGACGTTATTGACCCCACTTCTTATAAAATTGTAAAAAAATAAATTCATTTGTATATTAATTACCCTAAACTATAAATAAATATTATAAAAATTAAATTTTTTGGAAAGTGAGTGGTGTCATGTGACACCACTCTCTTCGGCATGGGTCCGCCCATGTGAAGAACTCTGCTTGTATAGTTGGAAAAGATGCATCCAGTGGCTGAATATGCAGCCTATTAATATTTCCTTATACCCTTTCTAACGTTTTAGACAAGTTTTAGTGGATTCAGTTAACATTCTGTTTGTCCCCATGAAACAGTACTTCAACAGTTAGAATTTGAAACTTTCAATTTGAAGGGAATGGAAGGTTTTCTCTCATTGTGGAACTCAGCACCAATGAGTTTGAATATGCATCAAAAAAGGTAAGAAGAGCACATAGAATTTCACATATAGGTTTATGTAGAGAAGTCAGTTAATAAGAGAGGTGCAATATCCAGAGTCAGTGACCATATTGATGCCTGATGTTCCTGCAGAACTAAAAATCAGATTTAAGGATCAGAGAAAGGTTTTGAAGAACATTCAGAAACCTATATAACAAAATAGAAATAGAATGGACCTTTTCTTTTTGCTATATATGTTTAAGTACCAAGTATCTTTAACCTTAAGCAACAAGTAATAATTAGAAACAATGTCTAGGAGCTTAGACAGGATTCTTTAAGTTACTGAAAGGTAGAAATAGCATACTCTTCCCTGCCTCAATCTAACTCTCCCCGGATGTTCTGACTCAAATCCTGAAAACTTCCTCTGCTCAGAAGCACATTTGGAGATTGGAACAAAGAGTTCAATTGGACAAAATCAGGTTTGTTAAGGACATTTTACAGCATCTGTTTTCCTTAGACTTACTTCTTCAAGTTTCATTCAGTAAGAAAAATCATGTAGAAAGCATTTCAGGCATTTTTAATCTTCCTCTGCCATTTTTCATCAAATTGAAGCAATGATTTAGCTATATATCAGAATTGGGGTTTTAGTTCTGTTTTCCTACTTGTTTCTGCAATCTGCAACCTTTTATGACTTACAAGCAGATGTTCCTGTTTAGTTTTTTTTGAATGTTTAATGAAAAGAAGTAAATTAGCATGGAACCTTTGTTTGGCAAGAAAGGTTCAGAGAGAAAATGGAAATCCAGACTCCATTGCTTTCCAACAAATGCTGATGCAAAATGCCAAGGCCCCTGACTAGGAACACAACACTCTTTTTGAAAAAAACTCAGTATGCCAAAGCCTAGAAGATGAAACGAAAGTATATTCTTTACTTAATCTTTAGCCTAACATGAATTGAACTTGGATTGGTGGGGTATTAATTTTGTCTTCAAAGCCGGCAAAAAGCATTGAGACGGCGCTATTAGCCAAAGGAAAACTCTTTTCTACTTTGGGTTTTCACACTTTCAAAGTTTAAATAACATCAAAATGACAGAACGATCCAGGAGTTGAGATAACTATAAACGTCGGCTAATGTTCATCTTCTCTTCCTTGTTTGGCATTAAATTATTCTCCCAGTGTTGATTTAAGAATAGGTCAATGCAAGCACTGAATTAATCGCCAGAGAGAGGTAAAAAAAAAAGGTTATCCTTCCAATAAAATCGCATCCCATTTGACCAAACTTTAAATATTCAGGGAAAAAAAATGGGAATGAGGTCTATATATACCTCTCCTTGCACCCAAGCTTTGCAAGTATAAACCCTGACTCAAACATCAATGGCTGGCTTCAAAGTTTTGTTCTGTCTTTTCCTGCATGCTTTGTTCTTCATTTCGAGTTCTGGAACTAGACTTTTTCATCCATTTTCAATTACCGGTCAGGCATTGAAAGAAGAAGCCAATTCACAGAATAAGGTTAGTACAGATAAACTAGAGATAATTGACAGACATTTTGAATCTAAGCAATTTTCAGGCTTAGGCAAGTGGACATTGGCAGTTGAAGTTAAAGAACATCCTGAGACCAGCTCAGACAGACAAGAAGTAAGTGACAGAAATCATGCACCCAAGCAGAATCTAAGCAGTAGCAAGCGTGCAATGATAGAGGAAGCCAGAGAAGCCATTAAGGCCAGCGTACAAAGAAATGGTGGAAATCCTTTCGAGTCGAAGCGGCTTAGTCCGGGGGGACCAGATCCTCATCATCACTAATCTTACATTTTATAGCTGCCTGTGATTTACACCAGAAAAGAAAAAAATGTTAGAAATTGTATTTTCCATACATTTTTTGTACTTGTAGTGTAGATCACTAGGTTTTGTTTTTATCTTAGTGTAGATAACTGGGTTACTTTGATGGATGTTTGCACAACTTATCTTTATATTCAGCTACGGGAGATTAAAAATGATATCTTTTCACTACTAATGTAGCAGACATGGAGCTTTCTTAATAATCTATCCATCATTTTTCCGGCTATTCAACTATCTGCAATTTTTTTTTTATGCATATGTAGTCAGTGGTGCTCCATTGAGACAATTATTGGTGAAAGGATATACTCTTTTTAATCTTCTCCCCTAACCATTTTGGCGATGGTGAGACATGAGGCCATCTCCATTGAACTCATATCAGCAAAATACAACCAAAACCAATGTTTTGCATCAATCCCCTGCTCTCAGAATAATCCATTTTGGATGTTAAATGCATTGCTCGATTTCATTTTTCACCAGAAATACTCTTATTTGTACATAATTTCTAAAGGTAATATCAACCAAAATGAGTATTAGTATGTGCTCAATATATGATTTGTAATTGGAATTGATGAAGTTATATCAGGAAATTATGTTAATGTTCATGGGATTCAATTGTGGGGACAGTGCAATGCACATTGTACTGTTTTGAACTACCAACCCACTATATAAACAGTCCCCAACTATATGTGTAAGTCCTGTCAGCTGTCAAACAAAGAAATAAGAAGACACTTTTTGTGGGGGGATTCTTTCCAATATACATTTGTTCACAACTTCCTTTTTAGATTCAAGTTGGTCTTCCTAGAATTCAAAGACCAAGTTTTGACTTTGTGAAAAAAGAAGAAGAAGAAGCTGTAAATTAAACTTATCTATCTATTGCTATTAGAATGTGTGAAACGACCATCAATCTTTCTTTTTAATGCTTTATACTATATTCCTTCATCTCTATCATGGGTCACTATCAATCCCACAAATTGATGAACAAAAGGAGAAGTGGGCTTCAAGTGGATCCTACTAAAGAAATCAAGATAGGAATTAAGCCAAAGTCGGCTTAATGAAACCGACCAGACCAGAGAAGTGCCAATACTATTCTTTACTTTATGAGATTTCATCATTTGATTAAAAGAAGNGATAAATATTGCTAGATGAAGAGGTGAGAAGGGTTAGAATAAAAGGGTTGGGAAAAGAAGGGGGGGGGGGGGGGGGGGGGTGGACTATAAATCAATGGGGCAAAAAAGTGTGTGCCTGTGCATGTTCCTCAAATTTTAATAGATAGAAATGGCTAAGTATTGAGATGGGAAAGCACAAAAACTGAATCGAATTAGATAACTTCCACATGATGCTGCCCTTTTTTCGGCATTACTGAATTGACAATTTCACACAACTTTCTTTTCTTTGATTCCTTCACGTCTTGAAATCATTTTCTTTTAATCGTCTTGGCAGCAAAACTCTTATCTCGAGTCAACAAATATGTTATTATATTCAACACTGATATCATGTTAAAAAGTTATTTGAATTGTAATTCAGTCTATACTTTTAAATTTTTTAAATTAAAAATTTCGTTAATCAATTTAGAAAGAAGAAAATTAAATTAAATACAGAGAGGTGAATTCTTGCTGAATTGCTACGAGGAATACAACATGAGGCTAAAGCCCTAGCAACATGGGAAATCTTAGTTTTACTCTCTCAAGCTAAAGCTAAACGATGAATCTTATATGCCTAGACATGAACGAAATGTAGAAGATTTGGACATTGTTTTAGTTTCTATTACCGACCAAATCCACCTAGCTAGCAACCAAAATCTTTCAAGCTTTTGGTTAACATCTGCATCTTAAACATGACTCAAAAGGCTATTCTTTCGAAGGCTACATGGTTTATGCTTAGTTTGGTATTGCTGTTGCAATCCGAACAAAAATGGGAAAAGTGTATTCGGAAAGTACTGTGAAAAATTCGGTGAAAAGTGTGATTTGAGATTGTAAAAAATTGTCTGAAAATACAATACCAAACAGACCCTTAATTAGTTCCATTGAGAAGTAGGTAATCAACTTGGAATCCCCAAAAGGATTCGGATTCAAGAAATTTGTTAAACTAAACTTTCAAGGGTCGGGGCAGAGAGGTTGGCTTGAACCATCCTTTTATCCGAATATTCATTTTTCTTTTTCACTTTGTCGGGCACCCTTTTCTTAATCTTGTGTCATCATTTTCAAGCCTGGAAATTCCACATAGTTAAGCCGTTTTCTTTTGAAAAGTTGAATTTCACCAAGAACAATCCAAGGATATCATATTAATTTAGAATGATTTAAATACGTATGCCAATTTTTCCTACCCACCCACCTTAATGTGATTTCTAGCACCAATGTGATGGTCAAATTCCTCCAGTATTCAAAGCAAAATCCATCACAAAGAGAGCAATATTCGAGTCTGACAAAGATATGTCCATTTGATTATCTTGGTTCATAAACAGGTCACAACCCGCCGATACATTCAGGGGCTGCGTATCTTCTCCTGCCTTCTTTTCAATATCAGTGATGAAAATCTAGATACCCCACAGTTTTCTTTCGGCTATGCTTCAATAGCTCATTCCTTGACAATACATATTGTCATAATCAAATAGAATCGCATCAACAATAGTATAGAATTGAAGCTTTTAATTTGTTGCTGCAATTTAATATAAACTAATGATGTTTTTGAAGGGTTCTGATCATTTTTGACAAACTGTTATGTACATGACATACTGTTCTATAAGGTCGAACGTACACAGCAAACGTACATCTTCAAAGCATATCAAGATTTCTTTAGATACAATAACAATTTACGTATGCATTTGAATAAGATATACATGAAACGATTTCGTTAGGACTTAAGGATAAGAAGATGAAGACTAGAAGAGGAAGATGATGTCATGGATATTTAGTTGTGCACACTCAGCTAGTATATCGATCTGCCTTTCAAAGTAGATATCCAATATACATTAGAATTAGGTCCTATCATTTGTTAGAAAGGTCGAATGCTTCAAAGTTGACTTTACCTAAACTTATCTCCAATCCTGATTGTTCTAACCAATTGATAGTCAAGAGAGTTAGGAAAACATATTGGCACAGTAGTTATTTATTTGGTTTGATTTAATCCTTCCAATCCACTGTGGAATATACTACCAAAATTCATGTTGTAAAGCTGTAACTAGATTTTAATGAGTTGGAGGGGGACTGTGGAAGTCAAACTCAAGTAGCTACATATGTATTCACTGTTAAATAACATCAGCAGCTACTCCAGCCTTCTGTCATCTGTATTGGATGGCTCATCATGTATGTTTTTCAGGTAAATCACACTTAATGGATGATCCAAATCATAGAAATACGTAAATACGTACTTATATTTTTCTTGCATACTAAGTAACAGAGTGTCATTCAGACAATATAATCTAAGTTATTGAAGCAGCTCTAGAGAATGACTCTAGGGGCCAACATGCCATGTTAATCCTAAGGCAAGTACTCTGATCTACTCATTATGGAAAAATCATTCAATCATCAATGATGATACCTCAACTATCAAACGTGGGTGTAATTGAATAAACTTTGACCAGTTTTGATATATATCGGTGAAGTCGTAGACATGTACGCATGTAACATTCTAAATGCTGTCATAGTCAATAATCTGCTTCCATGTGGATAAGAAACGCTGGTGTATGGTTTTATCCACACTAATTTGCCAAATCCAAATTCCATCCATTACCTTACGGACAATTCTTACTCAACACTACCTTAAACCTTCTGGGTTTCAATGCAAAAATGATTATCCCTTGACTTTCCCTGCCATTTTGACCTGCAAAAATATAATGCTATCTACCTTTACCATCTGTTCTACTTCTAAGTGTTTGCTTCGGATCATGTCGAGTTTAGCCAACGAGTAAGTTCTTCAGATACAATTATGTAAAGTCCGCAGGTCAACATATATGTGGACAAAAGAATTTGCTAGCCAAAATGTTAAAGTTTTGAAGTAAACCAGGGAACTTAATGGATTACGCGTTGCTCTTCAAAAAAGATGGTTTGTGCATGCTTGCGGCTCGCAAAAGGCCAAAACAGACCACAAATAGATAAAAGAAGTAATATTTTCCATATTCATGCATGAGGACAACTTTCCAAATTTCCTCCATTGGAGAAAAAGGATTAGGACGAGGCAAAGGGAGTATGAGCTAATGATCAAAGGTTGTATTGTCTTCATTAGCTTTTGAGTCAATTCTGTCATGATGTTATATTAGTTTAAGATAAGTACTACAGAACAAGAATGACTAGATTTTCGAGATGCCACATCCAAACAGCCTTTTGGCTGTTTATGAAGGGAAAGAACACCAACTTTGCTAGGCAAATAAGGATTGGGAAACAAAACATTATGTTTCATTTGTCTAAGGTAATGGAGATGACTCAAGAAAGCAGAAAATTAGCTGTGTTTTGGAGAGAGACAAACCTGATTATACGTCGACGTTCCATTATCAATATGTCTTA
This sequence comes from Theobroma cacao, assembly GCF_000208745.1. Taxonomy (NCBI): domain Eukaryota; kingdom Viridiplantae; phylum Streptophyta; class Magnoliopsida; order Malvales; family Malvaceae; genus Theobroma; species Theobroma cacao. The sequence continues at coordinate 6,221,730 of NC_030856.1, forward strand.
TATTGGAGAAATAAGGACTTTTTATGATAATGTCATTTCAATCTTGTCCCACTAGTTTATATGCACAGTTTTCTGCTTCACTATATAAGTTGATTGCATGTTTATCGATTACTTACTTCTTTCTCCTTCTTAAAAGAGTAAAATGGCTACTGCTTCCAACACTAGGCTCTTGCTGTTGTTCATGATCATTTTATTGATGCTTGTAGTGAGATATTTTGAGGCAAGGCCTTCTCATGGTATCCCAACTTTGACTCAAAAGATTGATAGCAGCACTATCCTGCAGAAACTTGGTTATGATGTATCCAAAATTGCCTACTACAGAAGGATGCTGGGTGCTGATCCTGATAGGATCTCTCCCGGCGGTCCAGATCCTCAACATCACTAATACTCACCAGCCCTGAGGGTAGATGTCAGGACTTGCATAATGTTGTCTAGGGTACTTAAAACTTTTTTTTTCCCTTTATAAATAAACCCCAAGAGAGGATACATTAAATTCTTTGCTCTTGGATATCAATGTGAAATGAAGATTCATTCCTCAGGTACTTGGGCAGGTGGCTTTTTGAGTAGAAATTTTAGGTTCGAGCTGCAGTACTTTTCCTTGTGTTCCAAAAATAATAAAAATAAGCTCATCCTTCTTCAGGATGTTTGTAGGCTTGCATTTTGAGTCGGAAAAGTTAGGCTTCTTACATTTTCCTGTCTCTCTTCTGGAGTAAGCAGTATCCTGCTCACTGCTTGTGAGCAGCCATCTCTGTATCTTTGATTAATTTAAGCTTTATGAGATTATCTTTATGATTATATTCACCAGATTATCTTCATCAAAGCAAAGCTACAGGTCATACTGACGTAGGTCGTCATGTGTTGTAGATTTTGTTACAACATGTATTGTTTTTTAATTTTTGAGAAAGCGAAAGTTCAGATTAGGTTGGCAAATGTCATCTGAAAAAATATGTTGCTTTCAGAATTGCGAATCTAGTTAGCATCATTATCCAAGGCCCCCCTATCCAATAGGTATAAGTCATTGAATATTATGTTGTTTGGCCACTAACTGCCCTTACTGAAAAACATGGTATAAAGGGGAACGGCGCAGCAAGATGGGGACAATATACTTCTCAAAATATCAAAATAGGGTTCTGTACAATGTCGGATTTATATACAGAGCTGTACAAGTGTGAGCAGAGGAAAGAGAAAAACATAACAAATCTACCTTTAGTTAAAGCTAAAAAACCAACTCAACTAACATTTGAAAATGAAGGCTTCTTAGTGAAGCGTTGCATTTCATATGCTGTCTTCTTTTATTTTTTCTGCCTTTAGTAAAATCGTGCATATGGGGTCTCCATGTCCAGCTATGGCTTCGAGTCCTCGGTACTCTTCTGCTTCTTCTTCCTTTGTTCTTCAGCCATTTATGTCAGTTCAGGACTTATTTACTTACTTCATTTATACTCCTACTCAAGAGGAACGATGAATGTTATCAACGTTCATCTTGCTCAACAAATTTTTAAACTGCTTTGGCTGTAAAGCCTTGGTGAACATGTTTGCTACTTGCAGATTTGTTGAGATATACGGTGGTTTGACTTCTTCTGCTATCACCTTTTCATGAATGAAATGGCAGTCCATTTCAATGTGTTTCGTTCACTTGACTATCTGAGTAAAGTTCCACTGGTCCTTGATGCTTAATTCCAAAATTTGCCAGTAAATACTTTATCCATATAATCTCACAGCATATAGCCGCCATTGATCTGTACTCTGTCTCTACTGAACTCCTTGCCACTACAGTTTGTTTCTTCGATTTCCAGCTCACTAATGAATCCCCAATGAAGATACTATTCCCTGTGATTGATCTTCTAGAGTCATGACAGCCTGCCTAGTAGCTGTCACAATAAGCTTTGATTCTCCGTGGGAGGCACGCTGTTACAGCCTCTCAAAGTCACAAAGTTTTATACGTTTCCCAAAACGACCCATCGTCACTTGTAGGAGTGTCTGCATCTGTCACTCTCAGATGCATTTCAAGCTCTTCAAAGAAGCAGTCATTTACAGTTTCGCACCTTAAAAAGAAATGTGGGTTGTCCTCGGAATCTGCTTTAACTGCAGCCAAATATGTTCAGTTTGCAACCTCGGATAGAGCTGACACTGTCATTGCCTTCTTCAAGAACCACGGTTTCTCAGAACCCCAAATCACCCGCCTCATCAAGGGACGGCCGGTAGTGCTTTTATATGATGTCGAGAAAACCCTTTCGCCCAAACTTGAGTTTTTGCGCTCTAAAGGTACTTGAAGCCCTGACCTTATCAAAATCTTGTCTGATAACCCAGCAATTTTTGGGTCAAGCTTAGAGAAACAAATTGTCCCTTCTTTTAATGGTCTTAGTAATTTACTGAAGTCTGATGAGAAGATTATTCATGCTGTAAAACGCTATCCTCGCCATGTATGTTATGATCTTAATGCCATTTTGTTACCCAATATCGATCTTCTGCTGGATAATGGAGTGCCTGAATGTAGTATTGTTACAACACTTCATTCACTGCCTTCAACATTAATGAGAAGTCCAATTCAGTTTAAGAACATGGTAGAGGAAACAAAGGAAATGGGGTTCATCCCTTCCAGGCCAATGTTTATGGTAGCACTCTGTGCAATGAGTTCAATGAGCAAATCAACATGGAAGAAGAAGTTTGAAGTTTTTAAGAAGTTTGGTTGGTCTGAGAAAGAGGCTTTGGAAGCTTTTCGGAGGTATCCCATGTTTATTAAGTTGTGAGGATAAATTTATGTTGACAATGGATTTCCTTGTGAATAAAATGGGTTTTCGATCTTCGATTTTCGCCAAACGTCCCCGTATACTAATGATGATCTTGGATAAAAAGATTGTTCCAAGGGGTCTGTTTGCTCTAGATTTGTTGTCCAAAGGTATTATCAAGCGTGTTAACTTGCAGGATTTGTTGGAGACTTTTAGACAATTTATTTAGAAAAAATTATGAAAAATAACCTTTTTCATAAGCTTAATTTAAAAATATTATTTTTTATAATTTTAATTATTTTTTGTCAATTTTTGATATGACTTGACAATAATACCCTTTAAATAATTTCAGACAAATTAAAATGGTTTCAGTTTTCTCTCTCCCGTCATCCAGATAAAAATTTCAAAATTAAATTTCGATTTCTCTCTTTACTCAAATATGTCTATCTCGTCTTCCAATTCACAGATATGACATCAAGCTCTTTCTTATTTTGTTTTATTTTTTCGAATGGTGGATTTTGGGGTTCTTAAAGGCGATGAACAACGATTTTGCTCAGGGAGAAAGAACAGCTAAAGCATGTTTGATGAGTTTTATGGTGGTTCACGATTTTGTTGTGTCTGAAATTGGAATAATTGTTAAGCATGTTTGCTAGGGATTTTGATTTTTTTTATGAGATTTTGAGTTGAAATCGTTCAGGGAATATTTTGTAAAGATTGTATATTTTGTTTTTGTATAAGGGGAATGAGCAAGACCTCACAATAAGGATATATTTTCTCTTGCTTTGGAGGGTTATAGAGTTTTGTAACCTATCTTTTATGAAATGCACAATTTCATAGCTTAGCAAAAAAAAAAAATGTGTTTTAGGTTCTTGAGTTTATTAGTTTATTGATAGAACCCCAAAGTTGAGTTTACTGATTTTTAGGTATTACGTGACTTAATCACCGTGTGATTAGTTTTTAGTCATTACGTGATTGGTTTTAGGCATTACGTGACTAGTTTTTATACATTGCATGACTGATTTTTAAGCAATGCCTAAGTCACACAATGCCTTACTAACCAGTCACGCAATGTCTTACTAACAAGTCATGCAATACCTTACAACAAGTCACGCAATGCCTATCAACTAGTCATGCAATGCCTTATCTAAAACTAGTCACGCAATGCCTTATCAAAAATTAGTCACGCAATGTCCAAAGTTAATCACGCAATACCATATCAGAAACTAGTCGTGCAATGCCTTATAAAAAACTAGTTACGCAATGTCAAAATTTAGTCACGCAATGCCTATTAACTAGTCACGCAATGCCTATTAACTAGTCACGCAATGCCTTATGAAAAATTAGTTACGTAATGTCCAAATTCAGTAACGCAATATCCAAAGTCAATCACGTAATGTTTAAAAACTCATCACATAATTTTCAAAAATCACCAAAACTACTGAATTCCATTTAACAAGATCAATAACTTCAAACGATATACCATATTCCAGTTAACAACATAATTAACAAATATAAATGCTCAAAATATTCGAAAGTTTTTCTTCATATATCAAAAATCACTCTAAAATATTTTAAAATACTCAAAACGCTCACAGGTTTTCTTCGTGTATCAAACACTGCTCAAAATGCTTAAACGTTTTTCTTTCTGGTGAGGAATAATCCAGAGATGAATAGTCTGGTGAGAAAAGCTCAAAAAATATGAGTTAGTTTAAGGCACAAACCTAAACATACTTGACCCGTTAATAGGTTTCGGGTTGAGACGCGGAGCCTAGCGAATGGGTCGATTTCATTAAAGACAATTTTGTTCAATTTTTTTTCTCTTGACTAAAAACATATAAAATTATAGGGAGGATCATTCTTAAAAACGCCTTATGCCTTAGGCCCATTTATGAAAAGCACTCATTTATTTATTGAGAAGTTTGTGAACCGCTTTAAAGTAGAAGTGTCTGAGCTCTTAAAGCTATATCAAGAGAAGCTCAATCTTTCCAAAAACTGGAAAATTGGTTGATACAAGCTGCAGCATTTATAGATCGTTGACATTAAAAGATTCAGATTTTCTCATGGTACTTTGATTGAGTTTGATTCTTTATTTTGAAACTTTGCTTGGGTTTAGGTTAGAAATGCAGCTAATACAAATTTTTAGTTTATTCTTTTCTGCCATTAGTGAAACTTGAATTCGACTTAAAGTTCATCAATATTCCTTATCTTGGTGACCCTTTTAAATACTTTAGGACTTTGTATGCTGCCATTTGATGTCTGTGTGAGGGCCTCTCCATAAATTGGGAAAGAACCTAAATTGCAAATGAGATGTCTAGTCTACTGAGAGTTAAATAAAGCAGCTTTCCAATGAGTTGTTTGTAGCTAGTGGGATCTGTTAATTTCTCATCACCATTAGTTTTGTGCAGCCTATGCTTGTAGTTTATGGGAGTACTAACTAGTTTAACTGTTGGGATGAGCTTTACAGCCAATTGGGATTGGTTAAGACTTGATTCCAATCATGCAACAATATCATTCATGTTGAATTATTAGAAGTTTTTCTTGCTCAAGAAGACATCAATTATAATGAGTTATAAGTCTAATTGGATGAAGTCCATGAGATTAATATGTCTTGCAAGGGACTTGTAATGGGTTGCAGTTATGAGATTCTTATGCATCAAAGCATAATCTCAAAATGTTCTTGGTCAATGTATCATTGAGACTAGGCATCAATGATGCTTAGAGACTGGTATATTCTATGTTCCTTACTTTGAAAGTAAGCAATCGATCTCATAGATTGAAGTATAGAGATATTTGGAACTAGAATATAGGTGCTTGCTTAGTAAAGCAAGTTCAATGAACATAACCCACCATGAGAAGTGCATTTGGTAATACACTCTAGTGTCTATGCAAACTTCTCATGTGTCAGTTTTGTAAATACTCCCTAGACTTGAGATACCAGGTTGTCTTATGTGTGGAGTGCTATGCTTTGATTTCATCCTTACAGGTGTCTAACCAAGGATGCCAAAACAAGATGATTTTGAGTATCGAAAGAAACATCTGAAAGCAAATGAGTGGTCAAGATAGAAATCATCGTCTCAAGTGTTTTAGAGGACATATCCTATCAGTTTTTGGTTAACATTAGTTTATTGAAGTCCTTTTCTAAGGCGACATGGAGATTATGAAAAAAGATTTTATAACTATCCATAGAGCTAATGCTATAACTGTAAGAACAAATATGGAGGTCAATAAGAGTCGACATTGTACCAAGCTCTTATCATCTCTGGATATATAATGAAGGAATAAATTACACTAATAGATTGTACACTGAAAGGTTGTCCAAGAACCCTTTGACTCTCTTAACAATTGAGTGGTCATGATGCATTACTAGATGCCAATATTAGTTTATGGAATTAATTATAAATTAATTGATTGAAATTTATATTAATCAATTAAGTCATTAATCAATTCCATTGTCAACATGTTAGGAACCTAATGAGTCATACACAATTATTACATTTGAATTAAATTGCGAGAATGATGATTTAAGTTAGACTTAAATCACATTTAGACATAATTATAAATTGTTATAATTACAAGGCCTTGATTGCAAAATATAAAGGAAATTAATTTTGATTTTAACTTCCAAAGACTTAATTAAAAGAGTTCAATTAAGTAATGGGCTTAATATTATAATGTGTTACAATATTGAGGGCTTAATTGCATAATTGAAGTTATTTTAACCTAATTATATAAATCACCTTTTTAACTATTTTTCACATGAGAGTTTTTCACAATTGAAGAAAACCTAGTTTTGTTAGAAAAAGAAAAACGTTTTCTTTCTTTGCCATCACTCTCTTTGTGTGAAAAGATAAAATTGCTTATGAAGCAATTTTCAAGAGAAGTTTGGATAGGATTGTGAAAAAGCAGAAAAGGACAATTGTTGTCTTCTTTGCTAGCACAAAGTATAGTTAAAAATTTCCTCCTTTGTAGAAGGTTCAGGTGCAATCGTGTATACTACCGTCGGAGGCCAAGCACTTGATTAGCTAGGGTTTTTGCTCCTTGTACTGTTCACAGAATTGCTTCGGGAAGTGCCATTGTAATTAAGAAATTACTTGGCAAGGTAACTTTCTGAATAATAATTTATTTTGTACTTTTATGTGTTAAATATCACCAAGGTGATCCATGGGTGGAGGCATGTTTTGGTTGTTTAGTTATAAAGTTTTAATTTTCTTTTCGTTGCGTATTTTGAGCATAAAGTCTATAGCCAAACCCATCATTAGCTTTCAGTAGTCCATGCTCCTCTAGTAAGTCCCAAGTATACATTCTTTGACAAATTAAGATACCATCTAATGCTCTTGCAATTTCTAGTCCAAGGAAAAATTTGACATTACCAAGATCCTTTAGCTTGAATTGCGTGTTTAGAAATTCTTTAACATCTTTTGCTGCCTTGGTAGATGTACTACTTATAAGAATATCTTCTACATATAGCAATAAGGCAATAAACTCTCCAGTGCTGTCTTCATAGTGAGCAATGAGTAATCCGTAATTGATTGTGTAAATCTTTAACATTAGGTGTTTATTGTAGAATAGATGCTGTAAATTTGGCATTCCATTTTCTGGAAACCTGTTTAAGGCCATAAAGTGACTTGTTGAGTTTGCATACCAGCTTGGTTCTTGTAAGATACTCCTTTTCGATTTCATATCCCTCTAGTAACTTCATATAGACATCCTCTTTTAAATCTCCATTTAAGAATGCATTGTCCACATCCAACTGTGACAATGTCTAGTTATTTGCAATTGCAAATGCAAAAAATATTCTAACTGTGGTTTGTTTTGCCACTGGACTAAAAGTCTCCTGGTAGCCAAGTCCTGCCATTTGATTGTAGCCTTTAGCTATAAGCCTTGCCTTATATCATTCAATTTCACCATTGGCATTGAGCTTCACCTTATAAACCCACCTATAACCTATCACATGAGCATTATGGGGCATAGGAACTATGTGCCATGTATCATTATCATCCATAGCTTGTAGTTCAAGCTTCATAACCTCTTTCAAATGTGAATGATTAGCAACTTCAAGGTAAGAATGTGGTTCATGTATTTGTGACAATGAAGTTGTGAATGTTTTGTGTGCAGGTGACAAATGTTTGGTGGCTACATGCCTAGTTATAGAATGAGAAGTGACATTGTTTGAATGAAAAGGTAAGTCTGTGTAATTAGCTTCAAGGTATTTAGGTATGTGTTTTGGTCTTGAACTTTTTATGATTGGCAAATTGGTTGCAAAATCACTGCTGTTTGAATCATTGTTTGTATCATTAACATTCTGCATACTATCAGCAGCAGTAGGCACACTGATTGTGTGAGGTGAAAGTGATACAAAATCATTTGAATTTGATGTTATTGAAGTTTGTGAGGGCTGGACAGGTTTAAAAGAATGTGTTTCAGCTGATGATTGATTTGGTTAATGAAAATTTGGATGATTGGATTCAAAAATATGTAGATAATCAGCATGCACATTAGGTGTTTGATGAAATGAAAGGGTTTGTGTGTCATGCTGTAATGAGTGAATGGGATAACATGCTCATGAAAGACAACATTTCTGGATATGAGGATTCTGTTTGCATCTATATCATATACCTTAGACGCTTTTATGTTGCTTGGATATCCTAGAAAAATGCATTTGGTTGCTTTCTTATCCAATTTCTTCCTATTATGTGACAGTGTAGAGACAAAGCACAATGAACCAATTACTCTAAAATAGTCATATGATGGGAATTTGTTATATAACAGTTCAAATGGTGACCTGTTCCTAAGAACTCTTGTTGGTATCCTATTGATTATATGCATTGCTATAAGTACTGCATCCTCCCAGAAATGAATTAGAACTTTAGATTGATGCATGAGATCTTGCCACGGCTAGAACATGTTGATGTTTTCTCTCAACAACTTCGTTCTGCTATGGTGTCTCTACACATGATAGTTAATGAACAATGCCTGTGTTTGGACAGAAATCATTGAGTCTAAACTCTTGTCCATTATCAGACCTCAAACATTTAACTGAAGGTTAAACTGTTTTTGAATAAATTTTTCAAAAGCTGGAACAACTGTAAGAACATTTGATTTGCTTCTTAATAAGAAAATCCAAATGAAACAACTATATGCATCAACTATAGTAAGAAAATATCTCTGACCAGAGATTGTTAGTGTTTCATATGGCCCCCAGAGATCAATGTGCATTAACTTAAAAGGCTTTTTAGAACTTTGAACATGAACTGGAAAAGTCAGTTTTTTTTTATTTAGCTAAAGGACAAATTTCACAAAGCAAATCTGCAGTACATTTAATATCTGGAAAGAGTTTATTTATTACATTAATCCTCTCAATAGGGACATGGCTTAAGCTAAAATGCCATAAATCAAACGATTTGTGTTTGCACCAAAAGAGCTGATAAAGAAAATTTTTGGAAACTTCATAACTTTTTCAAAACAAAATTTTGAAAGATCTTGTTCATCTTGACTATCTTGCATCAGATAAAGTCTTGAAACTTCTTTAGCTACCCCAATCACCTTCCATGAAAGAGTGTCCTGGACAACACAACATTTGTCAATGAAAAGAACACGTGTTTTTTTATCTTTAGTGATTTGACCTATTGATATTAAATTGAATTTAAAACTTGTGACATATAAGACATTATGTAAAACTAACTTATGACTCAATCTTACTGTTCCTATGTGTGAAATTGGAACTTTCCTATTATTTGGCAAATGAACATAACTATTTCTTACAGGTTTGGCATTGACAAAACTACGTAAAGAGCAAGATATAAGGTCAGTTGCTCCTGAATCCACTATTTAGTGATGTTGTTTGATCATTTCAATATTCACATTCTAGTATTTAGATGGCATGTTATTAGAAGTGTTAAAACATAAATGACTTGAGATGGTACCTGCAATGGCTGAATTAATCAATGATTGTTTAGGTGGCTGTGAGTTTGCTAGTATGTTCTTACCATCTCTGCTGCTTATCTCATTCACATTGAAAAATTCCATTAGCTTGTTCACCTGCTGCTGTAGTATTGAAAATTGAGACATGGAACCAATTCCACATAGGTCATCTTCCTGTTCAATGTGTGTTTCATCCCCTACAGCTATCTTATATCCCCCTGTAACACTGTTTATTGCTACCTTTCCCTTTTTGTTACTGTTTTCCCTTTTTGTAAACTTGAAATCTTCTGGAAACCCTATAATTTTAAAACATTTATCCTTGGTGTATCCTTTCTTCCCACAATGATTACACACCACATCCTTTCTCCATTTCTTCTTGCTATCAGAGTTAACTACCATGGCAGCAGACTCAATAACAAGTTGTGCTTGGAACATGATGTTTCTTTGACTTTCTTCCCTTAGAATCAGACTATAGACTTTATCTAATGTTGGGATAGGATCTATAAGTATTATAGGTGATTTAATGGCTGAAAAGGATTCATTTAAACCATTGAGAAATCTAAACACCATGTCTTTTTGGTGTTGATCTGTATATCTCCTAAAACACTCAAGGTTACATTTCCCACATCGACAATGGGGTAGTGGCCTATAGCTCCTTATTTCTTCCCAAATGCCCTTTAATTCAACAAAATAATTATCCACAATCCTAGTTCCCTGAGTTATATTTCCTAATGTGTACTAGAGATTACAAATTCTAGTGTCATCTGGTTGAGCAAAATTTTGCTTGAGTGTGTTCCATATGTCAAATGCTGAATCCATGTAAAATATAGTTGAAGCCACTGGTTGTGAGATTGATTTCAGCAACCATGCCACAATCAAGTTATTGCAGCGGATCCAAGACAAGTAATGGGGATTTGTTAGCTCAAGTTTGGGTATGGTACCATTGATAAAACCAACTTTGTTTCTAATTGAAAGAGCCAACAGGAATGATCTGCTCCAAGCAACATAAGTGCTGGTGGTTAATTTAGGGTTAATGATCACTGACCGTGGATGGTCTGTATAATGCCAATAGTAGGGCGATTGGGGGTTAGCAATTGGTGGGATTTGAGTGATTTGTGTAGTGGTTTGTGAAGCACTAGGCTATGTTGTTCTTAATTCAGCAGAATCAGTCATATTGTCCATGAACAATGATCAACTAACAGATGATTCAACTAGAAGAGTAAGGGAAAAACAATGATAAAGAACCTTCAGGAAGAAAATTTTTTGACTTACTGAAGATGAACTGCAAAAAACTTTTCTACTCTCTTTAATGATGATTGATCAAGAATTTTTATTGTCCCAAACGACTGTCTTGCTTTGATACCATGAAAACTATGGTATAAAGGGAAACGACGCAGCAAGATGAGGAGAATGTACTTCTCAATATATCAAAATAGGGTTCTATACAATGTCGGATTTACATATAGAGGTGTACAAGTGTGAGCAGAGGAAAGAGAAAAACATAACTAATCTACCTTTAATTAAAGCTAATAAACCAACTTAACTAACATTTGAAAATGAAGGCTTATTACTGTCTTCTTTTATTTTTTCTGCCTTTAGTAAAACGGTGTGTATGGGGGTCTCCATGTCCAGTTATGGCTTCAAGTCCTCGATGCTCTTCTGCTCCTTCTTCCTTTGTTTTTCAACCATTTATGTCAATTTAGGACTTATTTACTTACTTCATTTCTGATACAGTCTTTAATCAACCTGTAGTTGATCATAAAAGAATTTAGGATTTCTCACAACGATGACATCTGACTAGTGATTACTAAGTTAGCAGATTGATACTTCTAACTGATGACCATGTCAGCAGATTCATGCAGCTTTTCAATTTCTGTAACAGGGGGGACATTGTCGACAGACATCTTACTTAAAATCAATTGAATTTATTTAATCACCGTTTCAATGTTCTCATATTAGTTAAATTAAGGGTATCCCGGAACTTATATATAGCAATGATTTCTGTACATATTGCTAATTGGTTTTAAGTTTGATGTTTGTGCAAAAAATTCAACATAGTATCAAAGCAGTTATCATCTTGATTCGTTGATCTTTCCGTGATTCATGACGCGTGATAAGTAATGAGAAAAGAAATTGTATATCAATTAAATTAGAGTTATATTGAGAACTTAAAAATAACAAACACCTCTACATTTTATTGTCAATTAATTTTAAATTGAACGCAAATTCTAAAAATTTTAGATACATAGATAAATGAATACTCTTCTTACCAATATTGACACACAACAAAATAAAGAATTGAAAGAAGATTTGCAGCTTAATGACATATTTAAAAGCAACAATTGTAGCTTTACAACAGATTTCTATCTCTGTAATAACTTCATTGTCAAAGTTTCCTATTATTGAGAAACCACCACAGTAATACTTTTTTTTTCTATATAATGGAGGATTAATATTCTTTGGGGACTCACCAAGAATGGTGAGATCCAACAATTCTTTTCTTATGTTTAAATTTTCATTAAGATGAATGCTGAGCCAATCATATGCTACAGTAGAACCAATTAATGACAGAATGAAGTAATTTTCATAAGCTTCATTCTGCTGACAGTCTGCAACCTGGAACTGCTGCTTCACCTCACCAAAACAGAATAGTAGCTTGACAAGAAACTGTATCAAAGTTTAGAGTTTAGATTATAAGAGAAGCCCATCAGAAATCAGCTTAGCTGTGATGCTAGTTAAAGAGAGCTTTCTGTGAATAACAAGATTATAAACAAAGCCATTGTTTTGTACCAAGAAAATGTAGTTTGACAGAATAGAAATAGGAGAAAAAATAATCAAGCTTGAACTGATCCATTTGAATTTTCCTGTGGATAGTAATTTTTTTTTATTTCTGAAATGATTCTGTAAGGATACAGAGAGGAAAGGATACATTGGAGTATAATCATATGAATAAATACAGATTCCAAAGTATATTAAAGCTTCATATACCAACATTAATTTGAGAATAATAAAAAAAGGTGGAGGAAAAAAATAATTCTAACAATCTGTAGGAAGAGGGTACTGACAGAATCTAGTGTTCTTCATGCAGAGAAAGAACCTTTCATAAGCAGATGCCATTATAGTAGCAGTAAACATTGACAGTGCATATTCCCTGCAAGCCATACCTTTGCTCTGCAACACTTTAGGCCCATCTCTTACGACTGACTTCAAGGCTTCAACAAAAGACTCTACATTGGGTGAAAATGTGTACCCAAAGCTTTTGTTGACAACTACTGTCCCAACTATACTAGGATAATTGGGGGTCAAAACTGGTTTCCCACAATGCATTGCTTCAATCAAGGTAAGATCCAGACCTTGAGGCCTCAATGTTGGGTTGATAAACACATCGATTGCATTGTAGAATTCGGATAGCTCTTTAGGATTCAATGCGCCTAAAACCTTCACATGTGGGCCTAATTCTGAATATCTTTTTCCCCATGGACCTGATCCGGCTACAAGCAGATATACACCAGCATATGTTTTGGTTATTGTTGAGAAGGCTTCATAGAGAAGTGGATGCCCTTTGTCTCTAACTAAACGCCCGGCAACTCCCATCACCAGGCTTACATTTTCAGGGACACCATGCTTTTTCCTGAACCTTATACCGGCTTCTGGATCATGAACAAATTTTGTCTCATCAACCCCGTTTAGTATCACATGGACATTTCTTTGAGGGAGCTGATAGATGTTGATTAGTAACTCACCAGCGCTATTGCTTATACATATATGTTGTGTATAGCTTGGAAAGAACCTGATCTCATCAACTAGTCGTGGCATTGCTTCCTGAAGCTCTCCAACTGGTCTTGGCGAGACCTCTTGTGAATTCAGAAGAAGCTCTTCAAATAACTTTGAGTGCATAATTTCATACCAAATCCCATGCCAAGTTACAGCCACATTAGGCACCATTTTCGCACGCCAATGAGGCAGGGAAACGCTCTCAGTATGCACATAATCAAATGCTCCATTGGCGTTTATTGTGTTAAATATCTCAAACGCTAAAGAACAATTGACTGAACCATGGTCATTGGCTGCAAAATATACATGAAGATTACCTTCATGGATGTCGAGGTGAGGCTTTCTATCGGAAGGCACGGTGAAAACATGAATTTCATGTTCCCTAGCAGCTAGAGCCTTGTATAATGTAGCAGCATGACGCTCCATGCCACCAGGGGCTGCATCAATTGGCCATGTCTTGGAGAATACTGCAAGCTTAAGCTTCTCATAATTTTGTCCAAAACAAAGACTGTTCCACGGAAATTTGGCATCTCTAAGGTCACCACTGAATCTTGCTTGCTCCGCTGCCCAAGAGAATGGTTCAGGCACATGCCTAACCGGTGAAATGAAGAGATAAAATGAAGTGAAGAGGATAGCTAGAGTTAGAATGGTTGAATATCTGATAGAGAAACAACCAGAAGAAGAGGATCTGCAGTTTTGATGTCTCACACCCATTGCTGCAAGCACTTTGGAAAGAAGAATCAACTCGGTTATTTGTCAATTTGAATATTGCAGCTTTGTCAATGATATTAATGCAATCTACCATTTATGCCGGATCTCCTCCAGGTTTTGCAAGTTTTTATGGGGATGCACATGGCCAACCTTGAGATTTTGTCAACCACCCAGCATTAATTTCAAAGCTTCAAGGGCTGAAGTGAAGTCTACTTCTGAATTAATTTGCGTATTTTAATGTCACGAAGGCCATAAACATTGCATTTTTCCAAGGTCAAGAGGGCATAAATTCTCCATTAAGGCTTCTTTATGGTTGATTGTATTAGACTCTTTGTTATTCAAAAAGTGTTTTAGAGTTTGCTCATTTGTGCATAATTGTAAATTTATAACTTTATTTTTGATAAATAAATAAAGTTTAATTACCACGTACAAGTAAGCAATGATACAAGTCATGTACTCTACTTTTGTCACCCCATAGATCTTTTGAATTGAAAACATTGTAGAATTGATTAGGGGTGTGCAAACGGTTAGTTCAGTGAAATCACTCCTCTAAACAAACCAAAACTAGACTGAAGTAGTTGTACTAATTGAAAATCAACCATCGAATTTTGATTCAGTTACCCAAAGACGAACTCATTAAGATGAAGGGAAAAAAAATGTGAGGACATGGTATTTTTTTAGTGGATCCTATGTTGAGATTTACTTTTGTTTTGTATGTTTAATTGAATAATAAAGAATGAAGAATTTTGTTTTTTGAACTCAATGCTCACTTATTTTCATGAGGTAAATATATACACACACTCTCCGCTCTCTATATAATTGTTTCCTTTAATTAACGTATTGTCAGTAGAAAAAATAGAATTAATATTATATACTTTGATTTTAGACTTTACATATGAAAACATATACATTAATTCTCTAAATCATAAAAACCTCAAATTACCTCTTATTATATAAGTATTACTCATTACGGTTATTTCGATTGAAAAAATTCTAAATCGAAGATTAAACCGATTAAACTGTTTTAACCGAAATAACTGAATACTGAACAAACCAAATTGAGAAAATTAAACTCATTGCGATTCAATTCGATTTGAATTTATATATTTCTAAAATTGATTACCGATCATAGTATCAATATAGAAAAAGTACTATATCAAGATTCGCTATAGCAAGTTAATGTAACACCACAACATAAGATCAAAAAAGTAAAGTTTTGACTAGATCCTGTTGTCAAGAAGAGTAAGAAGACGTAAAATAGTAAAAAAATAGTCTAAAATATTTTATCTGTACTTAGTATTATGCGCTATTTGTCAATGATATCCTTGATGCTTGCATCGACAAGCAAGTCACGTAAATCTTATTGGCAATTTTAGCTGTTGCAACTTGCAAGTCCAATTCTCAAAAGGGGTGTAAACAAATTAAAGCAAAAGAAATTGCATTAGCCAAATTGTGCGGAGGGTCCCATCTGATGTGGCAATACCTAAAACATTCCTTTTCCCTTTCCCTCACTCGCTCTCTCCAGCGCGTGTCGTAACTCATCTCTCTCTCACTCTCTCCACTCTCTTCCCCACTCTGAAATAACAAACACCAAAGAGAGAAAGAAATCGTACGGTTCCCTCCCTCCCCCTTTTTCCCAAATTTTAAAGGAAATTAAAATCCCAAAACCCTAATTCCTATTTTCTATATCTGTCTCAAAAACCCTAAGTTTATTTTTGTCCTATTTTTTACTTCCCTCTCAAAAACCCTAACCTTTCCGTACAGCCCCAACGTAAAACCCTTAAAAAACCCATTTTTCAGCCTTTAGCCGTATCTAGGTATTTCTCAAAGTAGGATTTTTCCCCTTTTTTTCTTTTAAAAAATTGATTTTTTTGGGTTTTTTTTTCTTCTTCTTGTTTTTTCTTTTTATATGAATGGCTACAGGGAAAATTGAAGGTGAAGAATCAAAGCACAACAAAGTTTATACCAGAAAAAACCACAAAAAACACAAAAATCCCGCCTTTGTCCCTCAACAATCTTCTCAGCAAACTCTAGCCACCACCACCACTACAACTGATGATAACAACTCCTCCCAGCAGCTGCCAATCCAAACCCTCGATGTCGTGGTGTCAGACGATTCGTCGAGCCATAATCGCGTCCAGAAGGGTTTACAGAATGCTACCACTGGGGTTGCAACATCTGGGTATGTTAAATATGATAACCTTGTTAAGATTAGCTTGAATGTTTTGTCCAAGAATGAGGTTAGAGTTTTGAAGAGGAAGTTAGCTAGTGAACTCGAGCAAATTAGGGATTTAGTTAAGAGATTTGAGGCCAAAGAAAGTAGGTTTAGTGCGGGGTATGCGAATTCGCGGGTTTCAGGGAATGAGAATGTTGATAGAGGTGGTGGAAGCTTAGTTAGAGTGAATTCTGATGTTGGTTCTGTAGGATTGCCTAGTTCGATGCCGTTTCATGGGTTATCTGTGTCAGTGGCAGAGCAGGATCATAGTAACCATGGTGGTGGTGGTGGGAGTGAGTTTGTGGAGAAAGAGAAGAGAACCCCGAAGGCAAATCAGTATTATAAGAATTCGGAGTTTGTTTTAGGGAAGGAGAAGTTGAAGCCTGTGGAGAGTAATAAGAAGATGAAACCGAGCGTTGGGAAGAGTAATGGTGGTCAAATGGGAGGTGGGATTGCAATGGAAAAGTTTTCAAATCAGATGTTTAAGAGTTGTAGTAATTTGTTAGGGAAGTTAATGAAGCATAAGTTTGGTTGGGTTTTTAATCGACCAGTGGATGTGAAGGGACTTGGGTTGCATGATTATTATTCAATTATTAAGCATCCAATGGATTTGGGTACGGTGAAAACTAGGTTGAACAAGAATTGGTACAAGTCACCTAGGGAGTTTGCAGAGGATGTGAGACTAACTTTCAGGAATGCAATGTTGTATAACCCGAAAGGACAGGACGTGCATTTTATGGCAGATACATTGTCAGGGATATTTGAAGAAAAGTGGGCAGCTATAGAGTCCGACTATAATCTTAATAGGAGGTTTGAAAGGAGTCATGATTACAGTTTGCCGACTCCCACTTCAAGGAGAGTTCCTGCTTCGGTTCCAGCTTTAGCTCCAGTTCAAGCTCATGGTCCTCCTACTCCTGTTCCTGCCCCTTCACCACTACCATTAGAAGCTAGGACTCTGGAGAGATCAGAATCCATGACAATGCCTGTTGATCCCAAGTCAAGAGCTGTGAACTTGACTCCTAGTGGTAGGATTGCAGTACCAAAGAAACCCAAGGCAAAGGATTCTGATAAGAGGGATATGACTTATGAGGAGAAGCAGAGACTCAGTGTAAACCTTCAGAACTTGCCTTCAGAGAAACTTGATAGCCTTGTCCAGATTATTAAAAAGAGGAACCCAGCACTTTTCGTGCAAGATGATGAGATTGAGGTGGATATTGACAGTGTTGATCCAGAAACGCTTTGGGAACTTGATAGATTTGTGACCAACTATAAGAAGGGTTTAAGCAAAAACAAGAAAAAAGCTGAACTTACTCTTCAAGCAAGTGCAGAAAATGACCATGATATTCAGGAGATTGTAAGATGATGAATGAGTGATATTTGAACATCTAACTGTTTTGCCTGTTTAGAATTGTTGTTCATGGAACATTTTGTTGTTACTTTTTTTTTTTTGCAGAATCTGGAACCATCTGCTGAAGAGGTAGCAAAAGTCAATGAAGCAGGTAATTACTAGGAACCAACAAGAATTTGCTCTGCTTCGGTCTACACTCACTTGTTTGGTTCTGAAGAAGATGATATTTTCATGCACTCATTATTAAAACTGGTTTGATTGTTAAACAGTGGACAGGATTGTTCCCACATCACCTCCAATTCATGGAGAAAGACAGCAAAATAATGAGAGTGGATCAGGTAGTTCAAGCAGTTCTAGCACTGACTCTGGATCTTCATCAAGTGGTATTATTAAAGTTTCTCATTTTGTTATGCTTCTCTGAGTGTATATATGCCAGATTTTTCACGCTAATGCTTTATGCAGACTCCGACAGCGATAGTTCATCTGGATAATGTGAGCTGTTCATCTTGTTTTTTAATGGCCTTAACTGAGGTAGGTCACTCGTGGCTGATGAACTTTTTCAATCCTTATCTTTTACGTAAGGTGTGCACAATTTTTTGTGGTACTGGTATTACATTTTATGTGAAATATATATTAAGACACAAGGGTACATAGTTTCTGAAGTATTCATCTGAGATGCCACTTGTCATTACTTCTTTGCTTCTCTGTAGAGCCTCTAATAACTGAAATTATTAGAAGAGTTAAAAAGTATTTCTAAAGTAGTTTTTTATCAGCTCAAGTTTTGAAATTGGACCATAGCAGGAACCTGTGCCATGCATGTCAGAATGCTTGGATAGCATTTCGGAACTTTTGTGGTCGAATGTTCAACTACTGCATTCTGCTAATGGATCATATGCATCATCTGAAGTACTTTCCTTTTTCTGCATCTTTCCCATTATTAAATTTACATTATGATATTTCTTAAGTCTTTAATGTGCGTAAATTAATAAAGGTTTCTCTCAGGGTTTTGTGAATTCTTTTGCATACAATACTTCCCCCTGATGAATTTCTCACAAAAGGTGGTTACTGTCATAGAAAAGTTTTATGAACAAAACTCACAATGAACTTGTCATTTATTAGCCAATTCCGTTTATGGACGTTATGTTTGTAAATTCAGAAGTTTCGCAACTGTCAACTTCATAGAGCATTTGCCCCTTCTGAGTGGGAAAAATATAGTTTCCATAAATTCACCCAAACTTGAAACCTGCCTTTCAAGGTCATAATGGAAGCTGATGCCCAATGGGAGCAAATTTTAGACACCTTCCGCTTTATGCTGTTTAGCAGGGCCCACTTATATCATCATTCCTCACAATAAGGGGAGCAACAATATCTGATTAATTGAATAAATATGATTGCAAGGCATTTTGGAAAGGGAATTAATGGTATATTCTTGATAATATTCTTGTCCACTTTGTCAAGGACTAGGAAGTTGTAGTATTTACTTTTCGCTGGCAACAAGTATTGACTTCAGATCTTTGTATCTGTTGCTAACAACACTTCATCCTAATTCTTTCCTATTGATCACCTACATCACCAAGACTTTTACCATGACAGCAGCAGAACTCTAGATACCCAATTCAGTATTCATTCTGAATCTTTTGTTTTAACCATTCTGTGCAAGCTTCTTGAGTTTGATATTCTCCCATGCAAAACAGAGGAAAAGTTAAAGCAGGCTTAGCCTACATCTTCTCTAGTTATGATATGTTATCAAAGCAGGCTTAACCTACACCTCCTCTAGTTATGATATGTTTATCCTGGTAGAGCTAGACATCGGGTAGATGCTGATTTATCACTATTCCCTTAATAGATATCAGTTAATTACTGACTTTTAGATGATATGTATAATGCAGTATTTTTGTTTTTCTGCCTTTGGGACTAGGCTTGAGTTACTGAGCCTCTTGTTGCTTTTGTAGATCATCTTGAGATGGAAGCTGATTCAAGATCATTACCAAGTAGCAACCAACAACTTTTAAATTGTGATTCTGCGTAGCATTTGAAGAGGAACCATCTAATTGCAAAATGAAGTTCCCTTTTATTCTAAAACTTTTAAGGGGATGAATGGCATGCAGCAGTCAATTTTTTCTATAACTGTTGTGCAAAGCTGGTTCTTTTGATGACATCATGCGAATCTTGCCTAATGTAAGCTGTAATATAGTAATGATTAACATAGTTGTGGCAGGAACGTTCTCTGTAGGATATGTTCCATGCCATACTGGTAGATGTTTTTCTGTCCTTTTCATTGTTCTTTCTTTGCACATGTCTACCATTTAACAGAAATTGATGAAAATGAAATTTTCTTACGTATAGATGTCGAGTTCAAGTTAGTGTTAAACCTACATCATTTAAAGGTTTAATGTCGCATATCATGACACAGACAGCAACCAACAATATTCACAAAAGGTTCTCTTTTCTTTTTTTCTTTTTTTTTTTTATCAATTTGGCCCTTTATGGTGATCATAATCTTTGTTACTCACCCTTCTTTTATTATCTTTGTCATACCATAGTTGATCCTATATCTTCTCAAAATTTGTAAAAGTTTAAATATCTCTTCAAAAATATTAAAAAAATGAAAAAAGGCCATAGGATTTAAAAGAACTTTTCACCAAAGATTCTCGAGATATAATCTGGCGAGCTCACAATTTTATACTTGTATGAATGAAACATCCCCACCTAAACTGGAAAAGGTTTTCACCAAACCCTCCCCTGTAACATACCACTGGGAATTATTGCTGGAAACTTATGGTATGTAAGACCTATCCTAATAAGCCGATGCCGCTTGCAGCAAGAAATACAACAGCAGCCAAAAGAACTGCAAAATTCTCATTGGTCTAATGGAAGAAATCATAAATGATTTAAATTAGCTTTGGTTGGCAAACTTGATTCCCTTCTCAATAGATGCTTTGAGTTCTGGCTTAAGGCTTTCCAAGCCTTGCTTCTCGTAGTCGGAGAGAGGACCCAACCCCAGAACTTCCTCCACACCATTCTTTCCAAGCTTTACCTGTAATCAGAGACAAGACGGTTTATCTATATGTCCCTTCTTTTATCTGTGTAAACAAGACATACTTTTTTGGAGATATCAATTTAAGAGAAGTCAAAGCCTACTGAACAGATCACAGATATGTGTGGGCAATATTACCTTAGAAGCAAAGAAAGGAAGTTCAGTGACAGTTGACTGCACAAACGAACATTCTACAACATCAGGAACACCATTCAGCCCCTTAAGGCAAGCATCAGCAAAAATGGCTCCTGCATAGCTGTGCAAAGATGCAGGACAAATTAGTCAGGCTAAAATGAAACAAACTAAAATCATAGGCTTCAATTTTATGATAATATAGTTACAAATAAACCAAAGAAGTGATAACTAATACTTACGCCATTGACAATGTTGCTGAACCCTTTCCAGCCTTTGCTTCCACAACTTCAGTGCCTCCATCTTGTGTTCGCTTTGTGAGAGCTGTGATCTCCTCTTCAGACAAATTGGCTTTTGGTGTGGCCTAAAAAAATTTAAAATTTAACTAAAAATCAGCAAAGACTATGATCAGTTATAACAGCATCAAGCATTAGATTGATTTTGTTATAAAATAAAATCGATGGTAAAAGGGTTAAGGCAAACAAGGAACTACTTGAGAGAATAGTGGGAGAATGGTTATTCCCGCATGACCACCAACAACTGGGACATTAACATCTGCAAGCATGTGGAGAAACTTAGTCAAACAGCAGTTTTCTCACATAATCCAAATTTAGCTATGATATGTCTACTGCAAAAAGAATATTCATGAAAGAAAGAAATCTATTTAAGAAACTTCATTTCTGGACCCACGATTCCCATGCTCAATAAGCCTCACTTAAAAATTTTGCTTATTCCTTCAAAACAACAGTTCCCCAAAAAAAAAAAGGGTCAGGAATAGGCAGATTGGTTTTTTCCCCTTTCCTTTACAGCACTATATACCAGGCAATGAGATTGTGAGAAAAATTCAGTAAGTAGACAATTGAACAAACCTGCAACAGGTACTTTTGCCTTCCCAGCGTAGAAAGTCTTAGCCCTAACCACATCAAGGGTCGTTACACCAAACAACTTTCTCTCATCATATGTCCCTGCCTTCTTGAAAACCTCAGCTGCGATTGGAACAGTTGAATTGACAGGGTTGCTAATCATATTAACAAGTGCCTGGCCATAAATTCAGTTCATCAGAAAGTTTGAAAAAATATCATTATAGTCTTATAGAAGCTCACACAAGAAAGAAATAATTCTTTGAAGCTAAGCAATATCTTTCAATTATCAAAATCGTCTATTAAATTTAAGCATCAGAGAGAAACTAACATGCCCAGTTAATGAAACAGAACTTGTACCATATCCAATTCAAGTCCAGTTTTAGCTTCCCCTATCACTTCTACAGTTATCCCATCTCAGTTAAATAGAATTACACATTCATATATGAACCGAACCATTTAAATTCTTAGAAGCATCCAGGCACCCCTAATAAAATGTTTTTTTGCAGTGAAAAGAGAAAAAATACACTCACATTGGGGCAGTACTTAGCAATAGCAGCGCATAAACCCTTGACGATTCCAGCATTGATGTTAAAAAGATCATCACGAGTCATACCAGGCTTTCTTGGCACCCCCGCTGGAATGATGACAACATCAGATCCCTCCAAAGCTTGCCCCAATTGCTCTTCACCAACATATCCAGCAACCTAAGGCAAACACATAAAAGAACATAAATTGGTTATTTATTTCTCGAGCCAACTGATGGAAAAAAAGAATAAAGGTAGTAAAAAGCAAGACACATGAGATTATCAAATAAGTAGGAATCACAGCAGATCATAAGCCTGAAGAAAGAAAACAAAGTCAAAAGATCAAGATAGAAAGAAAAGTTCAATTATATCAAATTTAAGATTTATCCATGAACCGGAAGCAAAGTTAAATGGATGAACTGATAAGCCATAAACACAAAAAAAAGCTCAAAAAATAATCAGGTAAGCCTTACATGTATAGAACGTTAAAAATATAAATGTATAGATAAATGGCATGAAACTAAGACAGCTATATCAAGCTCACATGCATAGATGCCAGAAAGTATGTAATCCAAAACTGATAAAACAGCCTGAAATTACACAATCACATATATTTCCTAAGAAGATTTCTTTTTTTTTTTTCTTTAAAAAAACACAAGTAATGAACATTGAATCAGAGACTAATAAGCAGTCAAATGGACATCAACATGCATCTGATAATCACATTCACATCAACATACAACTGAACCCAAAACTCTAAAACCTTAAATCCTTAAGAGAAACAAGTAAAATCAAGTAACCAAGCCAAATCAAAAGACACCCAAATACACATGCAGATAAAAAAAAAGTTACCTTCCAAAATAGCAACCAATTAAACGCAATCAGATGTATCAACACAGTCACATATACACTTTCAAACAGACAAAAAACATCATAGCGAAGTCAAATTTGAATAGAGAATCAAACACTAAATCATTACAGGTGAACCCCCATCCACAAAATATTAGATCAATTTACAACTTTCCTACAAAGACATTCACAAAAAAGATTACATTTATCAGCAATCGATCTATTCTACAAAAATTAAAAGTAAACCACATGCATAATGATCAGGTAAAAATCTAAAAAAGAAACCAAGAAAATAACCCAACATTAAAACACAAAAATCAAGACAAAAATCGACATCAGAAATAGCTTAAAATAATAACTTAACTTAAAAAAAAATTAAATATAAAATAAATCACATTTTCAAATCCAAAAAAGAGTTTTCTTTTTTCTATATGGACCTCAGATCTAGTGTTGATGTGGCTAACATCAGCGGCAACCCCGGGAGTGTTGGCGATATCATAGAGAGCAAGTTGAGAAACGAGAGGGTTAAGCTTCATGAGTAGAGCCAAGGGCTGGCCGATCCCTCCCGCTGCACCCAAGACAGCAACTTTCCGGTCTGGAACGGAGTCAGTGGCGTATCCTCGGCGAAGGAGGTGCTTTCCGGCGGCTGATCTAGCTACGGATCGAAACATTTTTGCTGATGGTATTGGAAGCTGAAGAGTTGGAAAAAATGAGACTTTCTTTGGAGGAGGGTTTTTGGGGTTTGTTTGATAGGCTCAAGGAGGAGGAAACGTCTGGGGTGTTGTATTTATGAATGGCGTCATGAAAATGAGTGGACTTCGTGCTCTTTTTACTGTTTTACAGCTTGGGTCAAAACTCAAAAGGTTAAAGTTCAAAGCTTTGATTAACAAAAAGTGGAGTGCCGGAACGGCAGGATTATTTATTTTTTATTAAAATTTTTATCTTTTTTAATTCCTGCTTGTGAATGTTTGGTACGATTTGTAGATAGCAAAGGAAGTACCATCTTCCAGTATGGTGAAAACCTGAACTTTCATCTGAGATGTCAAGTTACATAGGGCGAAAAACAGTTTTACTTGATATATGCACTCTCAGTAGGGAAGATGACCATTGATTTTTATGAAAAAACAATAAAGGAATCAAAACTTTTAAGAATTCCTAAGGACTGGGCTAAACCGCCCCAAGTGCCTTGGCTGCTTCAGGGGATGGATAGGGCCATTGGGGAACAGATGCCTTCTATCATTGCTGCTGATGACCCAACTACTACCGAGGAATATTCTGCATTGGGGCTATTGGCATCTTTCCCCACTTCTCAACCAAGAAGCTCAAGATGCCTGATTGTCATTTTTTTAAAAGCTTTATCTCACAAGGAAGAAGAAAAAGAAGGGAACTCAGAAGAGTGTTCTTGGTATATTAACTGCAGCAAAAGCTTATGACATTCACCAGCCCCACAGTGTGACAACAGCAAAGCCTTGGCAGAAAATTTACAGTATCAGAAAACACATCGAAAGAACCACTGATGTTTTATAATCATCAAGCAAAAAACTTTATCTACTTGATCTGATGTTACTACAACTACAAGCAATCTGTTTCTGAAATTGCTGGAAAAAAAAAAGAACAAAAAAGGATAGACAGACAATCTAGTAAACAAATGAGGCTATCTATTTCCGGTAACACTATATTTACTTAAATACACAGAAATAAATCAACTCTCATACACAAAGTTCCTTCATTTCCTGGTACATTCTCAATATGGCTTAACATCTGAAGCAGACTTCTCAAACAATGATTAGATGACAGAATGAATGAGGCCCCTGCAGGAAAATATCAGTAAGTTGCAAACAGAGTACTCAAGAAAGATGCGACAGATTGTTAGGAAGCCCTAGTCCTGAATCTCACCTTAGCAAACAACTTGGAGGTTATCGAAAAGGATGTCTGAAGTCCAGTTCTATAAGGCCAAAATGGAGTCACATCAAACTGATAGAACAAGTTTATGTCATCACCCTTGAGTTCTCCTTATCCAGTCCAGAATATCTGAGCAATCTTCACGGTTGACAAAATGCCTTCATATTCATGATTAAAAAAAAAAGGAAAAAAATTATAACTGATTCTTAAATCACAGACACAACAAATCATATCAGATGCACATGTGTGCGCATGTTCCTTTTGTACAAATATAAACATATAAAAAGACAGATGCATACACAACTCTCTGTTTTGAAACTATACCTGTTTCTAGTATGATAGGCCTTTAGCTCGGAAGCTTCTCGCCGGTTTGACACATCTTTCTTCATTTTAAGTGATTCAGGCACATCTAAAGTTCCACTTTCGTCATTGTATGCATCATAAACAAAGTTAAGCACCTTTTCCTGAAAATTTGTGCTCTAAAGATATTAGAAAATGGGTTCAAAGGGTTTCAAAAGAATCTTCAAGCAATTCCTAGTACCAATTTGTGAAAAGAGATTTAACTAGACCAATGAAGTATAGCATTCAGTGCTCTGTAGCTACAACTATACAAGGTCACTAAAATATCGGACTCCAAAAACCATACATCAGAAAATGTGTTTCACAAAGACATTGAGGGAAGGAAAAATAGAAAAAGAAATGTCCTTTATCACTTAGCATAATGATTTAATTATCTGACAAAATGTAGAAAGCAAGATTCTATTAACTGACAAAATGAAACAAAGCTACAAGTGAAATACCAGTGGTCGAGAAGCATTGAGCCAGTGATAAATATGCTCGTTACGGAACCATGTCAGTTGTCTTTTAGCAAAATTCCTACAAAACATAAAAAGAGTAACTGAAATCATATCTGCAGGATACAGTTTTTGTACTTGATAAGCTCATATTTCAAAATTAATTATAAATTTTTAAGTATGTATCATAAGTCAATGCGTTTGATGTATGAAAAGATGAAATTAACTAACTTTTTACCTAATTTAATGCTGTACAAACTTAATAATTAAATAAAAAGTACAATGTGACAGACATTACAAAACAACTTCAGATTTGCAACGTAAAAAGAATAACTGTGTTGCTTTGAAGTTATAAAAATAATACCTGGAAGCTTTCTGAAATTCAGACAAAAAGTAATAGACGTCTCTGGTGGAACTCATGCCCCCTTGTTCCCTACACCTCAACAGGTATTCCATTGCCTGAAATCAGTTTATTATAAAACACCAAATGAGCCCCGCCATTTGTTTTCAGACATTGGAAAAGCAAAATAAAATATCCAATAAAGAGAAAAATTCAGCAAAATCAAGCGAAGAACTAAATAGGATAATTGTGCATTCCAGAAACAGCATAAAAGTAAACATTGTATAGCTACAAGAGCAATGTAAAGAATTTTTTAGCCAATTCTTAATGTGCATAATCATATTAAATCAGCATTCATATCTGGAGATCTAACTAGAAATCTATTAAGATGTTGAAGTTGCACAGTTGAAAGGTACAGCAATATTAAATACTAAGCAGTTCAAGACTTAAGATGCCTTTTAGAAATCAAAGTCAGACAGCATTAGTAATGCAGGCGCATATGGAAATTTATTTAGTATTTTAGTTAGTTTAAGATTTTATTTTATTTATTTAGTTTGAGATTCTTTTTTTCTATCTTTATTAGAATTTTAGTACTTTAAGTCTTTATTTAAGATTAGAATTACTATTTGATTAGGATTTATCTTACCTATTATAAATAGGTGATCTTAGATAAAAAATTATTATTATCATCTTTTGTTATTTTGAATATTTATTCAAGAGGTTTCTTTGAACACCCAATTATCTTTCTATTGTTCCAACACAACCAGTCCTATTCTAGCCCTAATTGTTGAGTTCTAATTGCCCTAAACCTTTCGGCTACATCAAGTGGTATCAGAGCAGACGATCTTACTATCCTATAAGGATTTGAGTTAGGAGATTATGATTGGTCGAGCCAGAGGTCGAGGTAGAGGCAATCAACCCCAACAAGCTCAGTTGGCAGAGATGCGGAGAATGATTGATGAATTGACCTGAGCTGTGCAAGCCTTGCAGCGTCAAGAACCAGTGGAAGCCCGAATGGAAAATCCGGAAGGTGACCACAACCCCCTTGAGATTCAAGATCTTGAGGATGATGATGATTTTGAGAACGAGAACCCCTTTCATGAAGATGGACCCACAAATCAAGCAACATGAGTTCGATTGGAGGGTCGGTTATTACATGCTCTTGATTTAAATGATGGAGGAATCAGGATTGAAGTAATTGATTTTCATGAAAAATTTCATGCGAAAGAATATTTGGATTGAGAAGCTAGTTTGGAAAATTACTTTGAATGGAAACCCATGACAGAAAATCGGAAAGTGTTATTTGTAAAGTTGAAATTAAAGGGTACTGCACTTCAGTGGTGGAAGAGAGTTGAAGAGCAACGTGCACGACAAGGCAAGCTTAAAAATCAGCACTTGGGAGCACATGAAAAGCAAATTACGAAAGCAATTTTAACATGCTGATTATACTATGAAATTATATGAAAAGTTTCATTGTTTGAAGCAAAATAACACGACCGTTGAGGAGTATACATCGAAATTCAATAACTTATCAATTCGGGTTGAGTTAGCTGAGAGTAACGAACAAATTACTTCTCGTTATCTTGCTGGTTTGAATCATTCTATTAGAGACGAGATGGGAGTAGTTTGTTTGTACAACATTGAAAATGCTCATCAATATGCTCTATCAGCAGAAAAACAGGTTTTACGCTATGGTGCTAGAAAGCCCTTATATGGCACCCATTGGCAAAATAATTCTGAAGCAAGACGAGGTTATCAAACATCCCAACAAAATTATCGAGGGGCTACCACAATCAATGAAACTAGTAGAGGTGCAACCAATGTTGAAAAGAACAATAAAGGCAAGGGTATAATGCCTTATGGAGGACAAAACAGTTCTGGTTCTTCTACAAATAAAGGAGGCAGCAATTCCCATATTCGATGTTTTACTTGTGGGGAAAAGGGGCACACTTCTTTTGCTTGCCCACAACGAAGGGTGAACTTAGCAGAATTAGGGGAAGAGTTAGAGCCTGTTTATGATGAGTATGAGGAGGAGGTAGAGGAAATCGATGTTTATCCTGCACAAGGTGAGTCATTAGTGGTACGAAGAGTAATGACAACAACAGTAAATGAGGAAGCAGAAGATTGGAAGAGGCGAAGTATTTTTCGCACACGAGTTGTTTGTGAAGGTAAAGTGTGTGATCTTGTCATTGATGGAGGAAGCATGGAAAATATTATTTCAAAAGAGGCAGTGAACAAATTAAAGCTTCCTACAAACAAACATCCTTATCCTTACAAGATTGGGTGGCTAAAGAAGGGACACGAAGTACCAGTAACTACTCAATGTTTGGTGAAATTTACTATGGGAGATAACTTGGATGATGAGGCCCTATGTGATGTTGTGCCAATGGAT
Source organism: Theobroma cacao (assembly GCF_000208745.1). Lineage (NCBI taxonomy): Eukaryota > Viridiplantae > Streptophyta > Magnoliopsida > Malvales > Malvaceae > Theobroma > Theobroma cacao. Next base: position 6,250,258 of record NC_030856.1, read on the forward strand.
GTTGGTCATATTCTTGTGGGTAGACCTTGGTTGTATGATCACGATATGGTTCATAAGACGAAGCCAAATACCTATTCTTTCTACAAGAATAACAAGAGGTACACTTTATATCCTCTTAGAGAAGAGACTAAGAAATCAGCAAACAACAAGATCAGCAAGATCACTGGGTATTTATCTGCTGAAAATTTTGAAGCTGAAGGTAGTGAGATGGGTATTATGTATGCTTTGGTAACTAAGCATTTAAAAAGTGATCAGATGAGTAAATCTCCTCAATATCCAACAGAAATTCAGCAGTTATTGAAAGAGTTTGGAGAATTGTTCAATGAGGATTTGCCGAAAAGTCTACCACCTTTACGAAGCATCCAACATGCAATTGATTTGGTACCAGGAGCAGCATTACCAAATCTGCCAGCATATAGAATGCCACCTATGCAGCGAGCTGAGGTACAAAGACAGGTTGAGGAGTTGTTGGAGAAAGGTCTAGTGCGTGAAAGTAAAAGTCCTTGTGCTTGCCCAGCTTTGTTAGCTCCTAAGAAAGATGGTTCATGGAGGATGTGTGTGGACAGCCGTGCCATAAATAAAATTACAATCAAGTATCGTTTTCCCATTCCTCGATTAGATGAGATGCTTGATCAATTAGTTGGTTCAAGAGTGTTTTCAAAGATCGATTTGAAGAGCGGATACCATCAAATTAGAATGAGGGATGGAGATGAATGGAAAACAGCTTTCAAAACCCCGGATGGATTATTTGAATGGTTGGTGATGCCATTTGGCCTTTCAAATGCACCAAGCACATTCATGAGAGTCATGGCAGAGGTACTCAAGCCCTTCTTGAATTCATTTGTGGTGGTTTACTTTGATGATATTTTGATCTATAGCCACACTAAGGAAAAGCACTTAAAACATTTACGACAAGTTTTAGAAGTTCTTCAAAAGGAGCAGCTTTATATAAACTTGAAAAAGTGCAGTTTTATGCAACCAGAAGTGGTATTTCTTGGTTTCATTGTGTCTGCAGAGGGTTTGAAACCAGATCCAGAGAAGATTCGTGCAATTTCAGAGTGGCCAGCACCTACATCTATCAAAGAAGTAAGGAGTTTTCATGGTTTGGCATCTTTTTATAGGAGATTCATTCGAAATTTTAGTTCTATTATGAGTCCTATAACTGAATCTTTGAAGAAAGATGGATTTGAATGGTCACATTCTGCACAAAAAGCCTTTGAAAGAGTTAAAGCTTTGATGACTGAAGCCCCAGTTCTCGCACTACCAGATTTTGAGAAGTTATTTGTTGTTGAGTGTGATGCTTCATATGTAGGAATTGGAGCAGTTCTTAGTCAAGATGGAAGGCCTATAGAGTTTTTTAGTGAAAAGTTGACAGACTCTAGACGACGTTATTCAACTTATGACTTAGAGTTTTATGCTTTGGTAAGGGCCATTCGTCATTGGCAGCACTACTTGGCTTATCGTGAGTTTGCTGTTTATTCTGACCATCAAGCTTTAAGGTATTTGCATTCGCAGAAAAAGCTTAGTAATCAACATGCTAAGTGGAGTTCTTTTCTCAATGAATTTAATTTCTCTTTAAAATATAAATCTGGGCAGTCTAATACTGTGGCTGATGCTTTGAGTAGGCGATGTAAAATGTTATCAGTTATGAGCACTCAAGTCACAGGATTTGAAGAACTTAAAAATCAGTATAGTTCTGATTCATATTTCAGCAAGATAATAGCTGATTTGCAGGGTTCATTACAAGCTGAAAATTTACCTTATAGGTTGCACGAAGATTATTTATTCAAAGGTAACCAGTTGTGCATTCCAGAAGGATCTTTAAGGGAGCAAATCATTAGAGAACTTCATGGGAATGGTTTAGGAGGACATTTTGGCAGAGACAAGACTTTGGCAATGGTGGCTTATCGTTATTATTGGCCAAAAATGCGCCGAGATGTGGAGGGGTTGGTGAAAAGATGTCCAGCTTGTTTATTTGGTAAAAGCAGTGCTCAAAACACTGGTTTGTATGTTCCTTTACCTGAGCCAGATGCACCTTGGATTCATTTGAGTATGGATTTTGTTTTGGGACTGCCAAAGACAGCAAAAGGATTTGATTCTATCTTTGTGGTGGTGGATCGGTTTTAAAAAATGGCACATTTTATTCCGTGTTTTAAGACTTCTGATGCAACTCATATTGCTGAATTATTCTTTCGTGAGGTTGTAAGATTACATGGAATTCCAACTTCCATTGTTTCTGATAGAGATGTGAAGTTTATGGGACATTTTTGAAGAACTTTGTGGAGGAAATTTGGGACAGAGTTGAAGTATTCTAGTACTTGCCATCTGCAAACAGATGGTCAAACAGAAGTTGTGAATCGAAGTTTGGGTAACATGTTAAGATGTCTTATTCAAAAAAACCCAAAGACTTGGGATTTAGTCATACCCCAAGCTGAATTCGCTTACAACAATTCTGTCAATCGAAGCATAAAGAAGACCCCATTTGAGGCTGCATATGGGTTAAAACCTCAACATGTGCTAGATTTAATACCCCTACCACAAGAAGGTAGAGTAAGTAATGAAGGAGAGTTATTTGCTGATCATATTCGGAAAATTCATGAAGAGGTAAAGGCTGCTTTAAAGGCCAGCAATGCAGAATATTCTTTTACAGCAAATCAACATCGTAGCAAGCAGGAATTTGAGGAAGGTGATCAAGTACTTGTGCACTTGAGGCAAGAAAGATTTCCTAAGGGTACTTATCACAAACTCAAGTCTAGAAAGTTTGGACCTTGTAAGGTGCTAAAGAAAATCAATTCAAATGCCTATTTAATTGAGTTACCACCTGAGTTACAAATCAGTCCTATTTTCAATGTTTTGGACTTGTATCCATTTGATGGATGTGATGGAACTGCATCTACCATAGACGCTCAAATTCAGCACCTTCCAATTGCTAAGGTTGAAGTTATTGAGGATGTGCTAGATGTAAAAGAGGTTCGATCTAGACGAGGGAACCCGTATAGACGATTTTTAGTGAAATGGCTTGGTAAACCTGCTAATGAAAGCACTTGGATTGCAGAAGAAGAATTGAAACGAGTGGATCCCGACATCTATGAGGAGTATGTCAAGGCCTACTCGTCGGAGTCGAGTCTTTTCTGACCCGAGGGGACTGATGCAGGCGCATATGAAAATTTATTTAGTATTTTAGTTAGTTTAGGATTTTATTTTATTTATTTAGTTTGAGATTCTTTTTTCCTATCTTTATTAGAATTTTAGTACTTTAAGTCTTTATTTAAGATTAGGATTACTATTTGATTAGGATTTATCTTATCTATTATAAATAGGTGATCTTAGATAGAAAATTATTATTATCATCTTTTGTTATTTTAAATATTTATTCAAAAGGTTTCTTTGAAAACCCAATTATCTTTCTATTGTTCCAACACAACTAGTCCTATTCTAACCCTAATTGTTGAGTTCTAATTGTCCTAAACCTTTCGGCTACATCAATTAGCTATTAGAACATGGAAGGAAGGATATAAAAGAAACTGTTGATTAGATAATTAGGTGCATTTGCCTTGTGCTAGACTGCTAGATTCAAGATATATGGCTTCAACTTTGATTTTTTTTTTTTTCACTAAATTTGTCATTTAATTTCATAATAACTCATAATTTAGAAGAAGCTAATTATTCAACAGATTTTGTGTAGTTACTCTACAAGGGAATGACATGGAACGCATAAAATGGAATTCATAAAAATAAGCCTATTCTAAGGCACAAGAAATGAATCAGAAAGGTACCATTGTTTCCACAGCATAACATAAAGGGAAAAAAAAAAAAGGAAAAAAGCATACAAAAATAAACCTGTCTGTAACCAATTGCTCGAGTTGCAGAGTTTGAATTTGGTTGAAGACCCATATCCAGAAGCCATCTAGCCTCAGACAAAATACCATCTGTTTCTATAATCGAAGCCAAGCAACATAAATTGAATACCAGTAAGGAGTTGTTTGTTTTAAGCAAAGGAAAAAATATATAGCACATAAACACAGCCACAGCTAAATGAGATTCACAAGGCTTCCTGATAATAAAACTAATAACCCAGCCAATTATGAAATTATGATCAAATATAAACATTCTTCTCAAAGAAAAAATGTCAAATCTGTTGAAAATCAAACCATATTTCACAGGCAGATGATCGTATCCATTGCACAAAGTTAAGAAACAAAATTTGCAAATTCAAAAGAAACAGAAGACATAGATCAGAGCAATATGACCTACCTGAAAGCATATGTTCACACCGCAGATCAATCAACCTATAGAGATCAAGCCTGGGGCTTGAGAGGAAAAAACAAATGAACTCGTAGTCCAAATCCTTCACAGTATCTTGCTCGGGTGCATCAGCAGAAGAGTTTAAGTCATAAGAATCAATTGTTTCACTTGAATCAAATTGATGTCTAAAAGAATTATACGGTATTTGAAAAGCAGATGGAGGTGATCCACTGGACTGCCACACCAAAAGACACCAAATAAAGATGAACACCTATTCTCAAGACATCTGAGCTTTATGTGTGTGTGTGTGTGTTCTTACAGTGTGAGAGAGAAGGAAGAGAAAGACACATCCATTGATCTATGTAGGTCAAAACATCTCAACAATCATACCCTGATTATCTCAAGGCTACGCCGTAAGCGATACCAATCATTGGCAGCTAAACACTGGGCCTTTGGATCACCCGCCTTGACCACCAACTGCACAGCAGCCTCCCAGTCCCCATCTCTCTCAAAATCTGCAAGCTCGGAATATACTTTAGCTGCAATTTCTAGAGAGGCCTTTGGAACATCTGGCTTTCCATATATAAACCTAACATTTCCAAAAGCAAGACAATATTGAATATCTCCATATAGGTTATTTTTCAGCACCTTTTGAGCAAGAAAATTCAACTACACATGAAGTCCCAATAGGAAAAATCTGATTCTGCAACATATTTAAACCGTAACATGAATCAATGCTACCTTAGGTGCTCTACACAGAGAGAGAGAGAGAGAGAGAGAGAGGAGGACGAACTAAATAAGAAGACTANCAGAGAGAGAGAGAGAGAGAGAGAGAGAGGGAGACCAAAATTAAGAAGCAATTGCAAATTGCTATCCAACAAAATTAGTTTGGATAAAAGAAACTATAATTTATCAAAAGCTCACCTATACAAAAGGATATGTGGAAACATACCATCGCAAATACAATCCAGTCCCACCCGTAACGATGGGAACACGGCCACTATCAAGTATATCTCTTGTCGCTTGCCTAGCATCCTCAAAAAATTGTCCTACAGAATAGTCTGCATTGGAATAGAATAAAAAAATGTTTAATCAGTGAAGTAAATTATAAACACAGAACCAAAATTTCACCTGAAAATAAAGAGATGCCATAATATGCCTCATTGACATTAGCTGAGAGCCTGGGACCAGCAGCAACGTACCTTCAGATGGGTGCAATATGTCAATCAGATGATGAGGCACTTCCTGCAAGAAGATTTGAAAGTCATAAATCCTTCAATCTAAAAATGCATCAAAGTTTTGAGGACAACTTTCAGACTTTTCAAACCCACAAGAATAAAAAATGATTTCATCGCAGGCAAAAACAGTACATGATGTGAATGAGAATTAACTTGTAAAGAATATGGAGTTACTTTTTTCTTTGGGATAATTATAAAAGGAAAAGAATCAATGCCTCCATACACTAAGAGTTCGGAAATCATTACTTCAACCAAAAAGATGCAACCTAAAGAGGACGTATATGTTTAAAAGACTATGAACTGAAAAAATTAGAAAGTGTGGCATACAATGCCCATTGCGTAATGAAAATGTCAAAGAACAACAACATAGCAAAATGCAAAAGCTTCAAAGAACACAACAAACACACTCCTTCCTCCACACATTAGAATAAAAACTCATTGGTATTAGTATCAAAATCAAAACATTTTCATGGACCTAATAATGCACATTACATTAACAGCGAAATATGTTAAAACTTGAAAGTCATCATCTTCTCCTTCAATGTATTGGCCAGAAAGTGAAAATCTTAGTAAAGGAAAATGCAAAGCATGTACTAATATACTATAATTAGGCACCTTTCTATCACTTGAAGAAGGCTTCGCAGACCCAACATCAAGACCTTGATAAACCTGCAATTAAAACAATATTAAATCATCCACTTAAAGTGAAAATAAACGATACTTAAGAAACAATTAAAACCCAAAAATTTTCTCTGTAACCAAACAAAACACAACAAAAACCAAACTCAAACAGCACCAACACAAAAACCCAATTTTTCTTTCACAAAATGAAAAACAGCAAACAAACAAATAATTTTTGTTAATGAATGAAGTAACCTGAACAGAGTCAGCACTGATGATTTCACCATTGAGACGCTTCGCAAGTTCCAAAGCAAGCCTACTTTTCCCTGCCCCAGTTGGCCCTGATATTACTATGACCTTCTCTTTCTTCTCTCTCTCCTTGTTGATAGAAACAGAGCTTGAGGTTGTAGTTAAGGTTTTTCTACTACGAAGCAGTGAAGGAAGAATGGGTTTTTGAGGCAAGCGGATGATGCTGCGAAGGCTGTAAATTCCACTCGGGATCATCTCTACAAAATGGGTGTTCTGGACAGAGATTTCTTCTTTCGTTGTTGGGTCTTTGTGGATGTCAAGTGGCTTTAAGGTCTTAGGTTTGTTGCTCCTGTCTTGGGGCTAAACTGGGAAGAGTGGGTAAGGTTTTATCCAGGGTTTTAGTTCTCAATTTTTGGTGGGAAGTGGGAACTGGAAAGATTTTTTTCTTTTTTTAAGTCAAAATTGGTCATTCCTTCCCTTAGTTTTTGTTTAATAAAAAATATTAAGCTTTGTTTAATCCGTAGAGTATTTTTTTATCATAAATATGTTTTTACTATATTAAAAATCTCATTCAATTTTTGAATAATAATTATTGGTAAATGAAATGTATGATTTTTAATGTTCAAAACCATCTTGCCTGCTAGATGCTTGGTATGAGTAAAAATTTTATTGAGTATATTCTTATATAATTTTATCACGAAATTATTATTTTAAAAAAAAAATTAACATAATAAAATGTGTAGTATTTATGTTTATAAATTTTTTAAAATATTACTTAGTTGATATAAGATCGAAACCTCCAACCTATTTTTTTTCTAAGCAAGACGATTAAATTAAGTAGAGGCCCTAATGAGTTTTTCAGATTGTATATTAATCTACTCATGTTTGTATTTTTTTTTCTTTTATTTTCCAACTCTATATGCAACAAATTGTAGCAGATTGCCCAAATTGCAGGGCACAATAAGAGTTTCAGTTTGATTTTCCTTTAAATAAATTCAAATAATCTTGTTTCATAAATGCAATTATCTTGAAAATTGGTTAGGTGCAAGGGTGTTTTACAATTAATAGAGAGGCTAAAACAGGGTCTTACTAACTTTAATTGACAAGGACAGGCACACATGGATTTATGACCAACTGACCAAAAGCAGTCAGTTCAGCCATGACTTCTAAAAATAGATCAGAAGCAATTATTAGCCTTAATCCATCATTCAAGTTTCCACTTGAATCTGTTATCCAACCCCAAAGTGTCACGATCCAAAGGATCTGAAAGGATGAAAGATTGTAAATTATGAATCAGCAAACTCAAAGCTACCAACAACTGATGTTCATTGTCTAGTTTGGGGAGTATGATGCTGCACCTTTTTTAAAGTACAGAAATTAGAAAGAAATATAATTCTCTGTTGGGAGTGGGGAGGAGGCAAATTCCCTTTTTCTTTTAATGAAAACCCACTTTCCTTCGTGATGATAAACTTCTAACTGTTGCGGAAGACTTGAATATCTTAACCTGCTACCTAAACTCGGTCCTAACAACTGGTGGGTACATGGAGTATTTTTCTGTTTTTTTGTTCAGATGCTTAAGTTTCAAGACAAGCCTACAAATACATTGAGAACTGTAACTAACATATGAGCTAAAAGGAAGTACAACAAAAATTTCTCATCCTCTAAGGCTCAATGAAGACACAATCTGCAGCAAGGATCCAATCACTGTTTCCTGTTTTATTAGCTTCCCTGCTTGTGCTAGGAACTGCACAACTAGTCTTTGACAGCTTGAAGAGTGGCAGAAGCTATGTTTTTCAGTTTTATGGCAAGCCAGAGAAGCAAAGGAAATCAGTTTTTGTTTTGCCAGAAGATCGGATGGATGATAGTTGCAATCTGTTTGAAGGGCAATGGGTGTGGGACAATGTGTCATATCCTCTTTATAAAGAAAATAGCTGCCCTTACTTGGTTAAGCAGACTACTTGTCTGAAAAATGGCAGGCCTGATTCTTTCTACCAAAACTGGAGGTGGCAGCCTAATGCATGCAAACTACCAAGGTATGTTCCTGTGCAAGAATTTGATTCTATCTCCTTTGCCTATACTGCTTGAACTCAGATACAGACTACCCTTTCTATTTGGAGGGTCACACCTGGGATCTGTATCCTCCTTAGGGTATCTTGATATCTGTCTGATATAGGTGCATTAGGAAAAATACTGTCAAAGCAACATATACATTGGCGGATCCAGATGCTTTACTTTGGGAGGCCTAACTAAGACTATCTATAACAATGTTCTTGGTCGTTATGATAAATTTATCCTATTATCTATTAATGCAAAAGCAAATAGATATACCACCTATAATATTTATGTTACATAGTTTATCCCATTGATGTGATGGTTTTATTGTAGAAAATAAGTTCTTGCATTGAAAGTAAATAAGGCATTCGGATACTATCTAACGTTGTGCTGTCAGCATCTAAAATGTTCTGTGATCTTCCAGGTTTGATCCACTGAAGCTATTGGACATTTTGAGGGACAAAAGATTGATGTTTATAGGAGATTCAGTTCAGAGAGCCCAATTTGAATCAATGGTCTGTTTGGTACAATCTGTGATTCCCAAAGGGAAGAAATCCTTTCAGAGAATTCCTCCTAGGAAGATCTTTAAAGCAAAGGTTCTCAACCTTCATCCCCATTGATTATAGTTCCCAAGTTTTTCAGATTTTGGATTGTGTTTGCCTCTGATAAACTTGGGAATATTTCCGGATTTGATTTCAGGAGTACAATGCATCAATTGAGTACTATTGGGCTCCATTCATTGTGGAATCTAATTCAGATCATGCAACGAATCATACTGTACTAAAACGGCTGGTCAACCTTGACTCCATATCTAAACATGGCAAGAGCTGGGAAGGAGTTGATGTTTTAGTATTTGAGAGTTATGTATGGTGGATGTACAGACCTCAGATCAACGCTACGTAAGTATTGGCTACCACTTTCTCTCTAGTTTCTGTTCTTTTCTTCCAAGCATTTCAGTAGATATGCACATCAACCAGGTTATACTAGACCTAATAATAGTTTTGAATCATGCATAAGTTTTTTTCTGTCATAAGCTGCCATGGAATTTCAACCAGTTGGTGCTTTTTTGAACAGCATAGAATAAACTGAAGACATCATAGTAGTTGTGGCATAAAATCCTAAACTCTGTCAAAACATGGGGCAGGAAAAGGAAACTGGGAACTTTCTATGCTGTGAAACTTCTCAAATTGAGGAGAAATTTTGGAACCTGACAGAAGGTAATAGTTTCTTTTTTCTGGTTATTTGCTTTCAGCTACGGATCCGTAGACAATGTCGAAGAATACAATGTCACCACAGCTTACAGAATTGCATTGGAAACTTGGGCGAATTGGCTAGAATCCAACATTAATCCTCATTTACAAAGGGTCTTCTTCATGAGTATGTCCCCAACACACTTGTGGTGAGTTTTACTGCTTGCATGACATTACATCTGAGCTAAAGGCTTTAACTAGCAACGCCCAGTCTCTCTATTTTCCATTTTTGCTTAAACCTCTCTTTTAGTTAGGAGAACAACACAAAAGTGGGAAAAAAAACTTGTAATTATTGTAAAATTTTCTTTTGTAGGAGTTGGGAATGGAAGCCAGGCAGTAACGATAACTGCTTCAATGAGTCTTACCCGATCCAAGGTTCATATTGGGGCACAGGGTCTAATCTAGCTATCATGGATATAATTCGTGATATCTTACAAGAACTTAAAATCAATGTCACATTTTTGAACATCACCCAATTGTCAGAATACAGGAAAGATGCTCATACAACAGTTTTTGGGGAACGAAGGGGCAGACTCTTGACAAAGGAACAGAGAGCTGACCCAAAAAATTTTGCTGATTGCATTCACTGGTGCTTACCGGGAGTACCTGACACATGGAATGAGATTTTGTTTGCATATTTGTTGCAGAGTTACCAAAACTTTTTGTAACCTCGGCAGGACAACCCCAAAATAGTATTGCTTCTAAAAAAAGAAGCATGAATACTGATACCACAATTAGTGATTGGCATCGATTTCATTCTTTTCATTAACAAGAGGGCTATCAAGCTTAATTGTAAGAAAAAAAAATGGCTCTAGGCTACTCAATATGTATAAGAGAGAGAGATATATAAATAATATGTACTGTTAAAAGTGAAATGTTGCTGCACTTATGACAAACTATTTCATTTACAAGACAGAAGGGTTAACCGCCCTTTTATTTGTAAATACCTTTACAGAATGTGGAACTTTGAACATGATTATTCACAGTATAATTCATTCCTATGGCACAAGCAAAAGGCTCGAGAATGAATCCGGTTGAAGCCAGCCAACCTAATTTCTTTATTTACTTAGAGGAGTTCCCACTCGGAATCACATACAAGTTCTGTTTGCAGACTTTTGCACTCCGAGGGTGTGGTGGAGGAAGATGGTCGTTGAGTTTGTAAAAAATCTTGGTTTGATCCCATGTCCGCATCTCCAAACCAAATTGCTAGTTGCTCATACTCCTTTGCCAGCCTTGTTTTTGAGGTTAATGCGTCCTGAATCCTTTTCTATTGAAAGCGAATAAAAAAAGCAGCAGGCAAATCAAATTAGCTAAAGATTATAGAAGATAAATAAGCTATTAGATATGGCATATGATATCCAAATTGTGTCCTATTTATGTAAACCATAACACAAAAAGAGCTTAGAGTTCATCTATATACAAATGTACGTCTCAAACAGATAGTTGGCCTCCACATACCAAGTATTCCTCATTTCTAACTTCCCTTTCTTCAACCATATATTTCAATTGATGTAGCATTAACTTCTAAATCCTTCCATTTCAGAATCTTGGTGAAGATTATCTATTTTTGGTTTTTAATCTAAAAGCACCATTAATTGTTGCTAATGGTTCCCGCAAAATTGAAACAAAATTCAATTGCATTAGCTCCTTCACAAAAACAAAAAGAAAAGAAAATGAATAAAGTAACTACCACTATCAAATTGTAAGTATTTCAAATGCTTGGCAAATAACTTGTATATAGAGAGTACCATATTATCAACTTTCTAATTGCATTGTGAATATTGCTCATTGTGAACAACTTATTCACCAAGAATGTTTTGATACTGAGTAACCAGAAAATTCATTTGGCGAATTGCTATAACATTTTCTCATGTTGAAAAGTAAGATGTCAATGCATGTGACTCTACGTGTGTGTGTGTGTGTGTGTGTGTGTGAGAGAGAGAGAGAGAGAGAGAGAGAGAGAGAGAGAAAGAGAGAGAGAGGAACCTTGTATGATCTGTGTTTTCTCATTATACGAGAGACAGCATAAAGAGCAGTACTATCAATAATGACACAGCTATCCTCAAGCTTCACCTCGTCGGACAATTCAATGGTCTCCATGGAAGAAATTATGACATCATCAGTGGAATCATTTATAGGTCCTGTGTATGGTTTTAAAAATTAAAGAAGGTCAAGGATTGGTTAAAGTTCGCTGGTCAACAGTTCTTTCAGTCCAATAAGGACATCAAAAGCTCTAATATTAAAACAGAAATTTTTAGTGTATGGTGCAAACCAAGTCCTTCAAAAATGCACAAGGTTAAGGAAATCATTTATCATTGGCAAAGACTAGTGCTTCACACTTTAGAAACACATGCATATGTGATTATTTTGAAAGTCGTTATGATCACATTGCTAAATGACTGAACCATTTAAATATATTAGCCACATATTTTTTCCAGAAACTTTACTTTTAAAGTTATATTATTAAATAACAGGACATAGAGTGGCCTTATATCCCAATTGACAGAAAAAGCCCACTGATGTAAAGAAAGCTAGTTTCTGAAGGTTAAACATCTGTATTATTATTATGTCATGCAAGGTTGAAATTGTACCGTTTGCATCTCCACTATCATCATTATTGATATCATAATTACAACTACTGCTATTGACATTTGACATTAATAAAGTTGAGGACAGAGTAACACACTTAACAAGAGGGCAGAGAAGAAGGCTATCAAGTTATGCATCTTGCTCACATACCAATATCAGAAGAATCTAATGCCTGAAGTTGAGTAGATTCACCACCAAAATAAACATTTTTGTTTCCTGATATTCCAGTCAGATACTTTATACCATTAACAGTTCTGGACCCATCATTTTCTGCCAAATTACAAGTGAGATTAAAACTAACTTATAAGGAAACAAAATATATGCTTATGATTACAAAAGAACAGCATACTAACCAAGTGATTCCATGGACAGGTCATTACTAGACGAAATTGATACTGCCCCCATCAACTTTTTCTCATTGGATAGAAGTGGGGTCAACATGGAAGATGAAGGCACATTGTGAGAAACCAACCCAGCCACATCAACAGGATCATGATTAACTAATGCTTCCGCAAGAAAGTTTACAGGCGAATTCTCATGCAATTCCTTCAATACTGAACCACAAGAAGAATCAACTCCAACCTCTGCCATATTTTTCTCAGACCATGTGACTTTGGAAGAAGTAATACCACCTGAAGCATCTGAGACAAACTCAGAGTCATCTGCAAAGTCATTCTTAACTATTCTTGCATCTTGGCCACCACAAACTAAAGTTGCAGGAGAAACCTCAGCGAGAACCACACATGAATTTTTACCATTACAATTAACAAACTCATGCCCCATTGAAGCTCCAAAAGATTCTTCCTCAACAGGAGAGATCAACTCCAAAACATCAGATGCAGAAGGCTTTGTCACATCATGAACTGAAGTTGAAGGAGAAACCTCAGCTTCAACCCAACAAGGTTCTTTATCATTACAATCAGTTAACTTGCTCAATAATGAAGCTCCACAGGATTCTTTCTCAGCAGGAGAGATCAACTCTGACACCTCAGATACTGAAGGCTTTTCCAGAGTGTCATTTTCTTCTCTGTTCACTTCAGGGTTTGTATCTTTCAGAACTTCAGCAACTCGTTCTGAAGTAACGTATTCTGTCCTCAAAAGGGACTCTGCAGAATTAGGGTTACCTAGTTGGTCTACAAGACATAGCTCACTGAAAGCACAATCAAGCTGTTTGTTGACCACATCAACTGCAACATTATTGTTAACAGTTCCCTCCCTTTGAGAGGATTGAAACTCCAAATCATGAACTGACAAGGTAAGAGAAACTTCACCCACAACCCCACATGAATTTTTATCACTACAATCGATGACCTCATTCCCCAATGAAGCTCCAAGGGGTTCTTCCTTGCTAGGAGAAATCAATTCTAGTACCTCAGATGCCGATTTTTTCTCCATTATGAAATTTTCTTCAATATTCACTGTATTTTTCAAATCATCACTAACTTGTCCTGATATTATGTGAGACTCTGCCCCCTCATGGGCATCAACAGAAATTGGAGTACTAAGTTGGTCTGAAAGGCAAAGGTCATTCGAAGCATGATCAAGCTGTTTTTCAATAGGATCAACTGCAACAGGCTCAACATGTGCTAGCTTACCAATAGTGTCTATGTGATCTTCCTCAATAGCAGCCTTTGATTTAACATAGACATCAATTGTGGCACTTTTTTTTAAAGCCACTCCTTGACCCTCATGTTTTAAAGGAGGCAATATATCATGTATGACATCAGAATAAAATCTCTTCATGTTTTTACCCACACTTTGTGCCTGGTTTTCAACATATTTGACAGTGTCCTACAGATAAAACCATTTACAAGATTATGAAAGATTTTCCAGCCAAGATTGTTTGCATAAAGTACAAGTACAACTGATTGCCCATAATTTCATTAAGCCAAGGGATACCACAGCATGGCAGATGAAGATGGGAGGAAACAGAGAACTGCTTCCCTCATAATGGAATCAAAGAATTTATACCTGGCTGACAATATTATCCACCTCATTGCACAGTGTTTCAAACTTCTGGTAAATGCCCCCCACCCAGCCTATACCTTTAAATTTGAAATCCATCACTGAGCTATGTCAAAATGTCAGAGTCAATGTCACATATACCTCAGTTTTTGTAACAGGTATATGCCTTACTCCTGCCCCCGGATCATTAAATTAGCCTGATGAAAGCTACAAATTGTAGTGAACACTCAGAAAACTTGAAGAAAAGAAAAGCAATCTAGACAAATAATACCATCAACATCTGCGCTCAGAAAAGCTTCATAGGAGGTAAGTTAGAGCAGACTAAATGTCAATGAAAAAGTGGGAATAGATTTGCACAATGTCTTTACAATCATTATGATTGCAATCAAAGTATTGATAATTCATCATACTAACTAAAAACAGAGTGATGAAAAGCGCATTTTATTTCACTCACCCCACAAGTTATTTTATCAGGAAAGAAAAATCCACCCCCAGGTTTATCAATCCCATATTAATAACAGCTTGTAGTACTCAAAATCACAACACCCCCATGACTAACCATCTCAAAAGAAACAACTTTCAGGAAAACTAAGAACAACTTTTTGTTATTTCCCCAGTTTTCATCAGTTTTTATGGACAATTTTTAGTTACCCACAAGTATCTTCACTCTAAAACAACAGCAAAGAGAAAACTGTTTCCCTTTCTTCCTCTCAAGTACAACCAAACATGCCATAAAAATAGAATTTTTTTTTCTTTTCTATTACTTTCCCAAGGAAAAGGGAATGACAAATGTATATCACTTTTTCACTTACATACATACATATATACATACATGAAGACATGCATGTATCATGCACATACAGAGAGTTAGAAAATCATCCAAAAATTTGAATTTTTATAGAATTATTAGCGGTTTTCAATATAAAAAAAAATTGATGTTACATCAATATACAAATATACACATAGATACTTACTTATATAGGAAGAGAAACCAAATTCCTGAAAAGTTTCGAATTTTTATGAACTTTTACTCAATAATATATACTAAGATTGAGTAATATAAAGAAAAACCCAGATAGAGAAAAAGAAGAAAGAGAAGGCAGGGCGGCTTACTGGCGGCCGGAGCAGGCGGCGGATGAAGGTGGTTGTTGATCAACAGAAGTTGGAGACAGAGAGATATAGAGAGAGACGGGGTTTTGTGAGGCCAGAACGGAGGGGTTTTAGTAGTAATTTACTAGTCATTAATCGGTGAACCGCACCGTTTTCTCCTTTTTCCTTTTTATATATTTTTTAAGTTTTTGGTACACACAATTTAAATTAAATTTCAATAAAAAATAAAAATTTGCATATCATAATTTTATGAATATTTTAGAAATAAAAGACATGTTTGTAATGTTATGGATCCCAATTTAAAAAAATATAGTGTGAGTTTTAAGTATATAAATATGAGTCTTTCATCATCTATTTGATATGTTTTTTAAATTAAAAAAATGATCTTGTAATTTACAAGTTTATTTAAGTTCTATTTTAAGAGTTAAGGCCACTAATGTGAGATCCCATTAGAGATATAAAGGTCAATGTAAACCTGAATTAATGTAAAGGTCTCTCTTTTATAAGTAAAAAGTCATTGTAATAAAGGTATTGTACAATCGAGTATGTTAGAATGTCAACCAATGCAATGAGGGCATTGCACAATTAGATAAGGTAGAATGTTATAGATCTCATATTATTAAGAAATAAGGTGAGTTTTGGTGTATAAAAATGAATCTGTCATCACCTATTAGGCATGCTTTTTGGATTGGACGTGGACTCGTGATTTATAGGCCTATTTAAATCCTATTTTCAGAATTTAAGCCAGCAGGAGATTGAGTTTAAATTCCAACTCATGACATATAATACCTTTATAAATCAAGAAAATCTTTCTTCTTATAATTTCATAAAGTATTAAAAAAATATTGTCACTGTAAATTAAAGCATAAATAGTATCTTCTTTATATTGTTTGTAGGAAAGTTCATGTGTTAATATGTAAAATTTACTAGAAATAACAAAATATGGCCATTAAACAAATTTTTAGATAAAATTTAAAAATACCAAAATACTTAAATATAACCCAAATTGGTGTCCCAACCTGGTTTTTTGTTCTTTGGACAAAACTTGCATTGGTCAACCTACGATCTTTGATCTTCAGATAGAATGATCCACAATTGTTATATAGTACTATATAAGATAAGATAATGTTTTGAAACTTAAGAAATTATTCATATTCGGAAACCCTTTTTGCAATTACTCAAATGTAATCTTGTCTT
This sequence comes from Theobroma cacao, assembly GCF_000208745.1. Lineage (NCBI taxonomy): Eukaryota > Viridiplantae > Streptophyta > Magnoliopsida > Malvales > Malvaceae > Theobroma > Theobroma cacao. The sequence continues at coordinate 6,266,774 of NC_030856.1, forward strand.
GTTGATGAAGTAAATTATGTTACCATCATTACCTTAATCATTTGTGATTTATCATACAATTTGTTAAGTACCATCACTATCAGCACCATTGCCATTACACATTCCCAAGCTAATTACTGTCGGCTATTAATACATAACTACTACAAATATCATTATCATTGCTTTCGGTTTATGCGTAAAGACCTTAAAAAGGTATTAATACATAACTACTACAAATATCATTATCATTGCTTTCGGTTTATGCGTATAGATCTTAAAAAGGGTAGACTTGACTCAAGAATAAGCAGGAAGAGTTGCCTCTTCCAACATACACAACTTGATAAACCCAATCCCTTTCTAGTTCCTAAATACAGGCCAACTACTCCTTATCTTAGGAGTTACATTTTGTTGAGTCTCTATCCATTTTGGTCCACAATTCTCCATGGTTTGACAAAAGATAATGTAAACGTGAGACTTGGAATCATTGGAAATTGTCAGATGTTTACACTTTTTCTCCAACCCAAAACTCATTGCTGGAAAGTTGAGATTAAGGGGTAAAAAGCTGAGAAAAGGAAATCTTTTGATCCCCTGCCCCACTTTTGATTCGCATATAGTACAAGACAACTACAACCATTAAGGTTAAGTAAAGAATTTTCATCACAAATTTTCGTGGGTTCTGGGGTACAATTGCATGTTCTTTACACCAGCTAACCACCACCTGACAGTTTCTCCGGTATATAGTTGGCAGGCTCATGTATAGGTAGCACTATCTAATCTTGATTTGGTCCCGGCAGAGACTAACGGCCGTATCCTCTATCTTCTCTCGCTGTTTGCTTCATTTGAGTGCTGTGGATGCTCATGCTGCTTCCATCTTATCTTTGGGGTTGGGTTTATCCTCTCAGTGTTCCACAGCAAGAGGTCAAAAAAAAAAAGAAAAAACATAGCGGAGAAAAGAAGATACCAACGCCAGTTAGCATAGAATCAGAGCATCAATTCCACCCAACACCACAAAAAGATGTCAGACATACAACTTGACTACCCAACAATAAAAGAAGAGAGAGAGGCGAATTATGCTCCTGTTTACTCAAACAGTAAAAATATTCTTGAAAGCAACCTAGATAGACAAATGGAAAAATCCAAAGTGGATAACAATGAAACTAATTATATGATTATGTCCTTAAACCAGGACTTCTTTGAGTAGTTGGCTCAAAAACTAGATGAAATCCCAGACATCTTTGACCAAATAGCCTCATTTTTCATCAATTTATGAAACCACGCACAACTACTCCTAATTTCCAAAAGCTAAATTTAACATCTCAAGAGAAGAAATTTACAGTCAACAAAGAAACAAGCCTATTTTGCACAATTCAATCCGCAAATTGCATTTGAGGCATAATTTGGTATGAACAAATCAAAATTAGGGTTAAAAAGTTTTCAACAAAACCACTGAAAACCATTCAGATCATTCGCAACAAGAAGTTCCTTTTAGAGGAAGATGCCAAGAGAATGGGATAGGCGCAGATATCAAAATCAGCTACTAAGAATATCACAAATGAAAATTCTTTTCAAAAACACATCACATCCATTACAATAGTACATTGACCCTGGTTACAGCAAGTAGACCTCAAAACTTTCATTATGTACAAAGAACTATTCATTAGATGCAGGAACAGCCACCACCAGAAAAGAGAAGGGGGAATTAAATGCTACCCTACCAGTCTCCCGCATAACCAATCAAGGCACCTAACTTTATTGTAATACAACAGATCACACAGTCCATTACTCCACTGCGAATAAAACATAAGGTGACCAACAAAGACAGCCACCACAGACAGTTGCAGCAAATGGTGGTAAAAGTGTCACCAATGAATCGGTAAAGTCAAAGCAAGAGTTCATTTACAAAGCCAACAAAACCCAACTAAGGCCAAACAGATGATAATACAATCAAACTGTCAATTATGTACATCAACACTCAACAATTAGCAGCACTAAATTAAAAGAAATAAGCGACAAATTACCGGCAAACTTAATGAGATACTTGCTGCTCCCACATCATTAGATTCTTCAGTGAAACAAGAACCGCTCAAAAGTCCATGTTATGCGAGCACAACACCACAACACCAATTGTATACACATTTCAGGAAACTAGAAACACCTCCACTTGATGATAAGCACATTGAGAAAGCATCAGAGGAAGACTAGCAAAAGCTCTTGCCACTAAATAATAAAATGATGACACAAAAATCTTGTAGACATCTTTGGTGGCAATTTAACACATCATTATGCTAGGTACAGCAAAAGTTGTAACAAGATTGCAATTAATTACATTGGAAATGGGTATTATTTAGCTGATGCAGTAAAACTCATTTATATAATAAAAATGATGGTAATATATATATATATATATATTTTGAAGCAAGTTATCTACATCCATTAATTTACATATCAAAATACAAAGCTACAATTAATTTCAATATAACTAAGCTGCATGTTTGTTTCTAATATATTCCATCAGAGTACATAATAGAAAAATTAACATCAATAGCAATATCAAAGAACATAGAAATAAACTTCCAAGTAGAGAAGATGCAGCAACAACCATAGACACTAGCAAAAATAGGCAAAAGATTTTGTCACTACTTATATTATTAAAACTATACTAATGACTAAAAGGTCCCACTGGAAAATAGGTTCCTCATAAAACATAGAAAACTAGTCTAGATCACAAGTTTTGCCAACCAGCACTAAGAAATTAACATCTTAAAGGCTCAGATCAAGAGAAGTGGCTGTAAAAAAGCCCAGCTAATACATTCATCAAGCCAGAGTATAAATAGTCTGCATTCACGCAATCACCAGAACCACAAAAAGCATCTGCGCCCAACAAGCTGTCATAAACCTGAATCAAACACCCATTGACAACTCAATTCATCATTCCACGTCATCAAGCAAAACAAAGGTCAACACAAATTTAAAGGAATGTCTTGGAAGTAAAACTTGTGAAACTTAAAGGAATGTCTTGAAGTAAAATTTGTGAAACAAAAACAAACACTGCACTTACTTGAATGGATCAGCTCAGACTTTTGTCACATGTCAAACAAACAAAAACAGCAAGCACAAATGCAAAAGCTACCGCCACAATCGTACCAAATCAAATATAAAAAGATATCTAAACAGTATCACAAATCATCATGCTATACAACTGGTAAAAGTCATAATAACTCCATAGTGATGGAAAAGTTTTTCTAAAGAGAGTTTGGAACATCAAATAGTGCAAATCCAAATTTCATTTGAAATTAAAGGGTTGAATATTCCCCCAGATTAGTTAACGTTGGAAATCAACAGCAAAAGCCCATGCCAAGCTACCAAAAACAAAGTCATAAGAAAGATGAATGCCAAAGATATAATCTACTATACAAAAATGAAATGTTTAAGGTAAGTTGAACAGGAAATAATTTCTAATAGGAGGCACCATTCTAGTTAGAAATTCACTCTTATCTTCTTACCCCATGATGCAAATCATATGAAGAGTACATTCATAGGCAGTACAGAATTATATTATTAAATAATACTCCCAGGGGAGAGATACACAACTGCATAAAATGGATACCATACAAGAAAAATGATTGCACAGATGGACATTTCATCTTATCTCAATATTAAAATTTGTTCTTTAATATTATCACTAAAGTAAAATTAACCAAAATAGTTTAACATGTGTACTTAAAACACTTGTATGTATACACACTTACTAACATTTCAATTTAAAAAAGGTTCTCAGGAATGTTTGTTCTTATCAACACAATAATTCATTCAGGCCAGCAATCAGTAAAACTCACAACCTACTAAAGAAATTTCTTAGACATGATTAAACATAGATCTTAATATGTCTTTCAAAAACCAGAACTCGAAAGGTGAATAACGTATTTCAATATGGGGTAAGACACTCTATAAGGGGTAAACACACAAAGCAGGAACCCTTGATGCCATACTGAAACAAAAAATAAAAATAAAAATCAACCATCAGACACTCATAGATAAGGTTACCTATACATAAGTTGAAATATGTGAGCATATAGAAGATGTAAAGCTAACATGCAACAGTGGAAAACCATTTGAAAACACTAAAAATTGTGACTATATATAGTTTAACCGACACAAAGCAAAAGAAAAATCACTAATGCACACAACCATACAAGCATATAGCACACGAGCAACACAACTCAGAAAACAAAGCTGGAAAAGAACCAAAGTTTCTAGCAATCACATACAAGGAACAAACACCCACAATAAAGCACATTAGCAATCACAAATACAGACATTAAGTCATTCTGAACTAAACACCGGAGAGTCAAAATTAGAACACATAATGCCTAATGTAACATAAATAAATTAGAACAAAGAATGCAAAACCAAGGAGAACTACCTCAGTAGAAAGGTGGTCCATTTGGATACATTCCACCAGGTGGAACTCTTGGCACAGGGGATGTCCCAGCTCCTTGGTGATGCTGACTAGGGAAAGCAGATGACGAAGACAAGCTATAATGAGCACTCTCCGGATATCCACCTGTTGGCATCCCAACAGAACTTGGCGGCAACCTATACAACGAAGACCCTCCACCAGCACCAGTCAACCCACTCCCCGCACCAGCACCACTTAACCCATAGCCAGTTGAACCAGGAGCACCATACCCACCATACAGCCCACCAAGCCCAGAACCATACCCCCCACTACCAGCACCTCCTCCACTCCCACTCAAAGCTCCCACTCCAACTCCTGATGAATTCAAGTGATGAGGCTGGCCCATTGGACCCGGCGGCCCTTGCAACCCAGCAGAATACCCACCGTAACCACCCAAACCGCCAGGTCCACCAGGCCCACCATATCCTCCCCCATGCCCTCCAATCCCCATCTCAGCATTGCCTGGAGCGCCACCCCCACTTTGCATCATCCCATCTTGTCCCGGCTTCCCCTTTTTCCCTTCAATAGCCAACTTACAATTCATCTGTCTCCCATCAATGTTCTTCACTGGCTCCACCAATGCCGCCTGAGCCCCTTCCGCCGTCTTATAAACAAAAAGAGCAAATCCCCTTGATTTCCCGGTCTGCTTATCGAACCCCAAAGGACCCTCTTCTATTTCCCCATACTGAGCAAAATGACCCAATAACTTATCAGCCGGCATATCGTACGGCACATTGGCTACATAAATCTTTCTCATATGAACATCCACAGGGTTATTATTAGTCCCCGAATTCCCCGCGGCCGCCAACTGCGTCACCGTGACTCTCCCGTCGATTTTCTTACTGGGTTCTTTGAGAGCAAGCAAAGCACCATCGACGTGCTTGAACGTAACGAATCCATACCCTTTCGACTTCCCGGTGGCCTTGTCGAGAATAACAACCGCTTCCTCGAGTTCCCCATAGACGGAAAAAAGTGAACGGAGGCCGTCAGTGGTAGTATCCCAACCCAAGCCGCGGATAAAGAGCTTCCGTTGAGCCGGGTCTTGGTCGGCTACAGATCGAACAGCAGCAAGGACGTCCACGTGGCGAGACACGGCGTCTTGGAGGATGTCGAGGAGTTGGTCGACCGAGAATCGCTCGATTAGTTTGCGGCCGTCTTGTGGGGTTAGTTTGGTGATCGGGTCGGGTTCCGATTGGGTTGAAACGATCCCGTTTTCATCCAGCTTCCTTTTCTTCGTTGGATCCATGCCTTGCATTTTTGGGGACTCTTAACTCAAAAACCCTAACCCTAAGAAACTGCAGTGCGCGAGAGGTAGAGAGAGAGAAGGCTTTCGACTGAGGTGGAAAAAAACAAGAAGCTAGAGAAGTTGGGAAAGGAAAGGTCTTACTTTTATAGCAGGTTTGGGTCCAACTTGTAACCCATTCTCGTTTTGGCCCAAGCTCATACAATTTCTTTTCTTTTATTAATTACAAATTAGTCAAATGTGCAATTTAATAAATAAATGAAAATAAAATTGGAGTACCATAGTTTATATTTCTTAACTCTAGGTATAAAACTGAACATTTGACTATAATATAAATGTTAATTATGTAATTATTTTAAATATATTGAAGAGTTATGGAAGAAAACAATAGAGTAACAATATTAGCTTCCAAGAAAATTGGAGTAACCGCGCTAATTTCCTAACAAGGCACTAACACTTAGATTTCCTTAGTCCATCGGTACTTATATTGAGAGATGATATTAGAGCTACCGTTGGATTAACCCATAACCGACTCAAATTCGGCTTTCATGGTATGTATATTACAGTTCTGAAGTCAAAGAAAGCTCTAAGAGAGTTTCTTCAACTCTGTTTCTTCTCCTTTTGCTTTGGTTGGCTGGCTTTCATGGCTTCTAGTCCAGTAGCAGTAACAGAAGGGTTTTCATTTAAGTATGGTACGTGCATACAATGGAGCAAACTGAAGAATCTTGGCATAGGTTCATTTGGTGAAGATAATAAGCCCTGTTTCTTGCGTATTAGCTGTTAAACATTCTTCTCCTTCGTCACGCTCCTCACTTTGCAAGGAATACCGCATCCTTCAACACTTTCGTGGTTGCCCAAACATTGTTCAGTGCTTTGATCTGCTGACCACTGAATCTGAGGAGCCGAGTTACAACTTGCTTCTCGATTATGCTCCTGGTGGGAATCTTCTGAATTTGATCAAAAAATATGGTGGTAAGATACCAGAATCTCATGTAAATTCCTATACGAGAATGTTACTTGAAGGACTTTATGATATTCATAAGAGAGGTTACGTCCACTGTGATCTCAAACCAGGAAACATTCTTGTTTATCCCTCTGATCAACCCGATTCGCTTAGTACTCTGAAGATTGCTGACTTTGGCTTAGCCAAGGAACCTGGAGATTCAGATGAGCCAACGACAAGGCCTCCCGGGCTTGCTTTTCGAGGCACCGCGCGTTACATGTCACCAGAATCTGTCAGGGATGGGAAAATCACTGCTGCTATGGACATATGGTCGCTAGGATGCGTTATTGTTGAGATGATGACGGGGAATCCACCTTGGGAATCTGTCAGAACTTATGAAGACTTGGCGACCAAGATTGCATTGACAGACTACATACCAAATTTACCCCAAGACATGTCAGCCTTAGGGAAAAATTTCTTGCTGAGGTGCTTTGCTAAGGATCCTCGGGATCGTTGGACTGCTGCTGGGCTGAAAAATCATCCTTATATCCATCTTAAGAGTGCATATTTTGCAGTAAGAACTAGTTTTCTTCAAGTTCCTTCTGGAGAAACTTCAAACCCTTTGGAGATACAACCCGCTGTCTAGCAGATGGGCATCCTCTCAAACCTTTTTTATTTTTCTTTTTTGAGCAATGCTTAATGTCTAGTCTGATGGAACTCATTGAGTTTCCAAATTGCTCATGCCTCATGGGGATGTAGTCATCTTTGCATAGATTATTCTTTACCTTATATTGTAGTAGATTGTTTTGTGAATGATGAGTTTAATTAAATTAAATTTGCGTACATACGAATAATTTATTAATACAAAATGCTACAAAGAAGAAAAATACGGATCAACATAAATTATCTCTATACTGTGTGACATTTGTAGTTATGGGATTCTCTTAATAGAAACTTCCACAAGAAAGAAGCCAACAAATAAAACTTTTACTGGAGCAATGCCTGTTGGGCATAGGGATAAAAAAAAGTCACTATCTAATGGAATAATTTATATTTCGAATGCCAATTTACTAAGAAGAGAGGAAGAATATTTGATTGTCGAACCAAATTGTACATCAAATCATCCATTTTGGAATTAGCTTTGGATTGTTCAGCTGATTTTACCTGAAGAACAAAAAGCTATGATGGATGTGAAAATGAATGAAATGCAAGGAACTCAAAAATATTCTCTTTGCTGCCTCAATTGCTCTCATGCAGTCGGCTCTCTCTGCTACATTCATTGTTCAGTGCAATTCAGGGTTTTAAGGAGAAACCAAGACTGAGACTGAGCAGCCAGAACCAAGCAGAAGGCTCTCTGATCAATTCCAGTTTATGTAAGCACTGATGATGTCTGTTTACTTGGTTTATGTCTTTAATGTTTTTAAGATGTTTTCAGCTGCACTTTTGATTGTCTCTCATTCTGTAAAGCAAGCAAAAATATGCTCAAAGATGGTACTAACAGCAAATATGTAACACTCCAAGAAGGGCTTGGCAACCTACAATTCTCGGGGTATAATCTTGAATAACCATTCACATTTTGCGACATTCGAACATTTAACTTATTGATTGATGCATGATCTCTACAGTAGAAATTGAATCCCCTTTTCCTAAATTAAAGAAAAAAAAAAAGTTCACATTTGCGATCCCAACTGAAAAATAGTTTAATGGAGATTGAATGTAACTTTACACATCAGATTCCTACTAGCTAGCTTGGCAGCGACCAAGGCACTGAGAGGAAAGAACGTCAAAAACGTTCGACCACTTGATGCTTTCGTGCGATTGGAATTTAGTAATGGACTAGACAAAGTTAAACGATAAGAGTACTGCACTTCTTTTTTGCCTCACCATCTATGATCTAACGGTTCCAATAAGCTTCATGGGGCCTAATCGGAAGGTTCAAGTTCAACAGCAAGAGTCTTTTCTGAGTCTTACTATTTGGTTGTTTTTAAGTCTTTTGATTCCTTTGAAGACTTAATTCACACGTTGTTGCTGAGAAGAAAAAAGGGTAGAGGAGATTGCTTTGCAGCTTGAGTATAGGATATTGAATCAGGTAAGTGCTTGATTTTCCTTGTTTGGTAGAAATGAAAATTTTATAGAATTCTGTTTTCCTTGTGTTCTTGTTCTTGTCCAAATTTGAATCAGCTTCTTTTGTTTTTTCTTTTCTTGTTTGATCTTTGTGTTTTTCTTTTTTTCCTTTCTCTGGAGATTGTCTAGGCTCATTCTCTGTTGATTTCATTTATTTTTCCTATATTTCTCTGCTTTAATTGTGTAATTGACTTAAAGTTGACTTGTACTTACTTCCTAGTCAATCATCCATGATCTTTCTTTCTTTTATTCTGCAAGCAGATCAATGGGGTTATTGATTATGAGATTTTTTGGCAGATTATTCAATTGTCTAGATCAGGATCTGCAATCTTTTAATCTGCAAGGGCTTTTAATGTTATAGCAAAGGTGAATAACCGAAGTAATTGGAACTTTCAGGTGGGTAATTTTATCTGACAGATGCATTCTCCAATAGGACAACCAAAAGCTTCAAACCGACCTCAGACAAGAGGTTGTGGAAGTATAAATCAATTTCAAAGGAGAATAGATAAGAGGAAGAATGGCAAGAAGGTCAAGAAATCTCTTTCTCTGCTTTTTTATTTCCCTGGTGGCAAATGATTTGATGTTTAAGTTTCTCTCTTCTGCTTTAATTGGAGCTTAATTTCTATTGTTATACTGAGTGTTGGAGCAAATACTTGCAGAATACCCACCTGACAGAGATAATAAAAATGTTGATAGTCGAGTACCATGAAGTTCGGTCAAGAGATCTGGAGCAACAAGAAAATTCTTATTCCTACTCGGTTAACCAGGCCCAGGATCATCATCCAGTCTTCTCTGTCCAGGCAACTCATCTTAGCTTATCAGTTTTCTATATATCATCTTAGAGACTGATTAAAAATTGATTTTCACTCTCTCTGGTTCTCTTTTGTCTATAGTCTCTAATCATTGAAAACTAACACATTGCACATCAAAGATTTCCTTAATTCTATGTTTGAGGACACAAATTTGGGGGGGTTGAAAATTTTTAATATAATTATAATGTCAAAAATTGGGAACTGAAAAAAGCCCCTTCTGAAGCCTTAAACAATTGAATGTAGAACAATGGAAACAAGAAGATATCAAGATTTAACAGACCACATGTGATTACTGAAACCACTATCTTAATTTCTCTTTTTGTTGATCGGAAATCCATTTCTGAATTCCAATTTGCAGGATGCTCAGGGGATGGACTCTAATAGAGGAGGAACTCCTGACGAGGTATGGTCATTGTTTCTAATCATGTTGAATGCATTTGTTTTTAGAAATCTGGAAAGGTTTTCATTAAAGTTTTACTAGCAATGATCTTAATTACATTTATATTAATCTTGTCACATGCATGCTTTCAACTTAATTAGGATCTTGTCATATCCAAACTTATTGTTTCAGCTTGATGGTCTGCAACTTGATGATTTATTGGACGATCTGCCGTCCAATGAATTGGATACTAGCGAACCTGTTGTCCAACCAAACAGGACATTGGCTGAATTCCTCATGAAAATCGATGAGGATGTTCAAAGCAACGTTGATATCTCCGACTTTATGAGTTTTTTAGAGGGGGAGCACAAAACCATTGGAAGATACAGCTTCCCACTGTCTTTGGTTCCGACTGTTGAAAGGATTATTAGTGTCTATGGTGATGTTTCGGCTCCGAGTTTAATAAACTCCAATGTTGCAGGGCAAATCTATATACTTTTCTGTGCTACCGTGAAAGAGATGGAGCATCTCCACCTTGATCAGGTTTCACCAGAAAAAATGTTGAAATGGCGAGATGCCATCAAGGATGCTCTCCGCATCAATTTCAATGTGGAATTTGCAATGAATCATTTGAAGAAAATAGCTCGGGCGTATTTCTGCCTGGCAGGAAGACAAGTGCTCCAAAGCATAGATGACAAATTGGATGCCTTGTACAACGAACGTGCTCAGACATACGAGAGGTTCCAGGACTGTCTGGCTGATGCAGAGGACTTTTCTGGCAAGTCCGTCAGCACTGGTTTATTTCCTTAGACTTTCCCAGTATTCCAATAACAGATTCGGATAGACACGTATCCATATCCGAATAGCATAGATTCTAGGCGTGCAGTTCTTTACTTTTGAACTTGTTTCTTCTTTTACTTGTGTGGTTTCTGAAGTTGCAGATGGGAGATGGGATTTTCTCTGAAGATACTAATGTTGAAGAGTTCTACAGGTCACGTTCGTCACTCCAGTAGCAGTATAGTTTACTCACCTAAACTATACTGTTATTAATGTGCAGTGCGTCATCTGTATAACTCTTCAACATTGCTAGAGGTTAAGTTGAAACATATTTTTGATCCCTAACTTAAAAAGTTAAAGCTTTTCAGGTTAAGGGATCAAGAATGCGTTTGGATCTAATCTCTAACAGAGATCCATCTCTAACAGATGCATTCATCATTGTGTAAAAGTCAGTTTTGTACTGTAAAATACTCTAGTAGGTTTTCCTTGTATGTTTATGTTTGAATACTTGCGCCATGAACTTGAGCTTTGTCATATGTAATAACAATGGCTTTCGAGTTTTGCATAAATTGAGTACTATTTGCTTCCACCATGGATCCAAGATTTTCATGCATGCTTTTCGTTTGAGATAATTTGGAAAGCAAGAACATTTCCGTTCTATTATTATCCATGAACACTTGTTTCAAATCCAAATTTTTATATACTGTCAAATAGACAATTTTAATGAATAATCTAAAACCAAAACTAATATCCGAGCATTTATTTCATCGGTTAATGTCAGGGGTGGAGCTAGCCAAATTTTATTGAGGGGGGCTAAACACAATTCAATAAGAGTTAAAATTTTTAAAAAACTAATATGTTAAATTCAATCAATAATAAAAATATTAATAATAGAAATATGAAACTAAATATAAAACTATGATTTGTAAAATATAAATAGTTTAAAATGATATATAAGATTAATAATTTTTTCTTATATAATCAGAATTATTTAAATACTATATATTCAAGAGAATTTCATTTTAACTAAACATAAAATGTAAAACATATAAAAAAAATATACTCAAGTTAATTTTCTCTTACATAATGAGGATTAATAAAAAAAATGATACGTTGATGAAATTTTAAGTAACAATGTAATATTACAACTTATATTTGAGAACGATATAATAATTTATTAATTTTTAAATATTAAAATCATAGAAAATAAAATTCATATAACATAAAAAAGAAAAATATGGCAAATAGAAGGCAGATACCACATATTACATAACAAAAAAAAAAAAAGAATATGGTTAATGGTTTGTAAAAATTTGAGAAAGAATATTTATAGAAATTTATAACATATAAACAAACAGAAAAACAATGAAAAAAATAAATAAATAAAAATAAAAATAATAATATATAGTAAAAAATTTTAAAGTTATGTAAGATAAGTGAAATTATTTTATTATTTTTATTTATATTAATTATTAAATAAAACATTTTTTTGAGGGAGGTAGTAATAGAATATATAAAAATATTTAAAAATTTTTATATGTTATGAAAAAAAATTTAAAAGTTTTGGAGGGTCATGGCCCCCCATCACATAAGGAGGCTCCGCCCCTAGTTAGTGCATGACTTCCCTCTAAAAAAAAGTAAAATTCAAATCCTTTATTTGGTTTTCTCTAAAGTGTTAGTTTGTTTGCTCAAAGGTTAATTAGCATATATGTTAAGGCATAATATCTAAAAATACTCGTAAATTATATTCAGGAAAATTCAAATAGACTCTTATTCTTTTATTACCTTTAATCAAACTTCTATATTTTTATTTTGAGTCAAATAAATATTTATATTTTTTATTTTAAATTAAATAAAATTTTATGATTAATAATTAATTTAATCGAAACGTCATTGATCATTTTATGTCACGTGACATGTTGATATGTTGATATAACATGTTGACATTAATGAATGATGATGCAGTCATGTGACATTTTTTACATTTCACATTGATGTCATATTAATGTAAAATAATAAATAATAATTTAATTAATAATAATTAATCAATTATTAATTATAAGTATTTATTTGACTTAAAATAAAAATATAAAAACTTAATTAAATGTAATAAAAAATTATTATTTTTTAAATAATTCAAGAACTTTTTCGACTGTTAGGGGGTAATATATAAAGAGTTAGCATTTTAGATTTTATGGGAATAATATACGCAAATTAACCTAGTTTTTCGGCTCAGGGCCGACTTGGATTATATACTTGTTGGGCTCTTTGGATTTGAGTTAACTAGGTTTTTGCTGCTTAGGCCTTTAAGCCGAATAAGTGAATTAAATTATTACTCTCAATGTACTAATATAAACAGTTAAAACACCTAATCAACTAAATATTGTCCTAAAAGGTTTTAATCATATTTTTCTTGTTAATTAACGTTATCTCATATGAATTAAATTAAGTTTCCTATGATCTTATATTCAATAGCAAATATTTTTCTTTCCGTACAACAGGACCAACACAACTCATATAAAATTTTACTCGAATTATGTGAATTTCACTCCAACCTTATCATTTAAGTTAAATCCGAATATTGTAACGATTAATTTATTCGAAAGTAGAACTAATTAATCCAAATCCATGCATGCATAATTCTTCTAACTAATAATTGTATAAGGAATGGAACTATTTGATTTATTGAACACTTGAAACTACTCAAACTTCACCTGTTTGAATCTAACTTTGATTTCATAAACTTCCGATTGAATGTGGAGTCGGAAGTCTGAACTCTCTGAGCCAATGATCAGTGAACAAAGAAGCCGACAGGAAGATCAAAACAAACGACAAACGTGGAGTTTTCGTGCATTTGAGATAGAATGGAGGACTAACTACAGTGTGAAAGTTGGAATAAAGAGGCGGGCCCTGTACTCGGTTTTCTCTCTTTCTCGCGCGATCGATTGAAGTGATTTGCTTGCGTCTTAATCGGACGGCTCAAACTAAGTTCAACCAATCGTTTACTAATTGTGTTGTTGAAAGTCAATTTGGTTCATTACGTACTGGAATTTCCAAGCAAAGCAAGATTCTGGGCAAATTTTGCTTTGGTGAGCATTGGTTTTCCTTCTTCTAGCTTGAATTTTGTTTGTGTAGTTTGATTTATACGGTTCTGAATCAGCTTCTCTTCTTTCTGTTTGATTTTATATAGCTTAGCTGTTGGTGGTTTAATAGAATAGAATTTTCATCTTCTTCAAGTTACTGTCACAATGATTCAAGTTCTTCCATGGAATTCTGTTTCCAGGATTTATGGAGGGCTCTGCGTAGAAGGCTCAATCTCGATGTTGTATCATTTCTCTGTTTTGGGTTCTTGGAGTTGGTAAACATCGGCAACATTAGTCTTTCACTACCTTCCCATCTAAGATTTAATACGATTTCCACCATCATGATTTGTAGCGTAGTGTTTTATTTTGACTTGTTCAATTGTCTAAATCAGCAAGAATCTGTCAATCTCTCGATCTGCAAAAGCTGAATTCTACATCGGGAAACATGGAGGATGGAGAATTAGAAGCTTTCCAGCATTATACCAATGAGGGACTGGTACACTCTTAAGCAGACCAACACGAATTGCGAATCGAGTAGGACCATCTGAAGTTTCAGAGCAACCAAGAGCAAGAAGAAGAGGTGGTAAAGATAAACTAAGTGAAGCTCAAAAAAGAGAGAAGAAAAGACAGATTGATGTGAAGTATTGGCTTAAGAAGAAGGTAATGAAAGAGAAATCTCTTTTCTTTCATATTGTTTTTACTCATTTTTCCCATTAATTAAATTTGTTGCTCTGAGGGTAACATTAAATGATAATAAGTGACTTGATGGTCTAATTTTTGCTGCCTCAGGGCTTGAATGTCTTGACATCCTGAGGCTAAATTCTCAGGCCAGCAAACCCCTTATGGATGAGGAGCGTTGTTGCCATCAGTAGGTTCTGAATGGTTAGGGGCAGGATAGATTTATCAACTGACTAGTATAAACAAGATGGATTTCTTACAAGATATAAAATAAAAGTTTGCGGCAGGTATGTATATGTTTAGACAGGATTTGAAATTTCCTGGCTTGTATTTGTATCTTCATTCTTCTCTCCTTTGATGTTTGTTTTGCTTTTTATTGTGCAGATAGAAGTTAATGAAATGACTGACCAGATCAAATGCTTGCAAGAGGAAATTGGAAGGTTGAGTCCTGAGAACAGACACTTAAAAGAAGAAACAGGACGGTTGACTGCTGAGAACAGACACTCAAAAAGAAGAAACAGTTCGGTTGACTGCAGAGAACAGACACTTAGAAGAACATATCAGACAGATGGAATCCAAGGGGAAACTTCCAGCAGAAGTTGTACTACAGAGAGAAGACAATTATATTTCCCAACCAATGAGCCAGGTTGATCATCAAAGTGTTATGTCCAGGTACTAAGCATTGGCTTCTGAATTAGTTAGTGTACAAAAACATGCATCTACTCAGATCTATTTTTTAAGGAACTGAATCAGAATTGATTTGCACTCTTAAGTTCTCTTTGGTGCATAGTTTAACATCTTTTGCAAACTCATAAGCATTCATATCAAGATCCCTTTAATTTCATTTCTGCAACTTAAATGAAATGACTACCCAGAACGAATGCTTGCAAGAGGAAATTGGACGGTTGAGTACCGAGAACAGACGGTTAAAAGAGGAAACAGGACGGTTGACTACCCAGAACAGACACTTAGAAGAGCATATCAGACAGCTGCAATCCAAGGGGAAACTTCCAGCAGAAGCTGTGCTACTGAGACAAGACAGTCATATTTCCCAAACAACCAGCGAGTATAAACGTGAAAATGCCCAGGTATGGCAAGTGCTGGCTTCTCAAGTAGTTAATATACAAACTCCTATCTACTCAGTTCTATTATTTTAGTGTACTACTAAGCATTCATATAATAACTAGTGTCTACCTAGTTTTATTATTGTTGGAACTGAGAAGAAATCATTTTCACTTTTTAGTTCTCTTTGTTGCATGGTTTAATATACATCTTTGGCAAACTAATAACGATTGACATCATGATTTCTCTAATTTCATATGCGGAAACTTTCATGTTCAGATCATTCCGAGAATAAACTTCACCACCCAGCATTACACGACCATTGAGGCTAAGAACTCAGAGATGAGAGCTCAACTTATGGAGCTTAGCCAAAGGCTGCAGTCTTTAAATGAAATCATCAGGTTCTCGAATGATGCTTTTGATGGTGAGGATACAAGCCTTGCTTTCATGGAGCCTGCTGAATCTGACAGCTTCCTAAACCCATGGAATTTGTCCATTTTGAATCAGCCGATTGTAGACTCTGCAGATATCATGTTTCAGTATCTTCAGTATTGATCTCCAAGAGAGCTTGCAGGAATTTGTTCTCAGTTCATATGCGTCTCATGGTCGTACTGAAAAAGAAGACATTGCTGTGTTTATTATTTATGTAATATGTAATTTTTATGCTCCCTACCATCTTCTTCCTATCTATAAGTCTCTTAGGTCTCCTTGATTTAACAATGAAATATTCCACCTCTATTCTCAGTGAATTGGCATTCGGAATATCAATTATTTCATCAGATAGCGATTTTTGTGAAAGTTTCTATTAAGAGAATCCCATAAATATATATATCACCCAGCATAGAAATAATTCATGTTGATCCATATTTTGCTTCTTTGAAGCATATAGTATCAATAAATTATTTGTAGGCACGAAAATCATATTTAATCAAACTCATCATTGAAAAAACAATTTAACTAATTAAACTCATCATTGACAAAAAGACTTGCCACTATATTAGATAAAGATAATCTATGCAAAGATGATTACATCCTCCATGAGTTCCATTGGAATAGACATTAGGCATTGCTAAAAAAGAATGCCCATGTGCTAGACAACAGGTTGTATTCCCCAAGGATTTGAAGCTTCTCCCGAAGGAACTTGAAGAAAACTTATTTTCGCTGCAAAAAATGTACTGTCAAGATAGATAAAAGGATGACTTCTCAGCATAGCAGCAGTCCAACGATTCCGAGGATCCTTAGCAAAGCACTTCATCAAGAAATCTTTCCCTAAGTTTGACATGTCTTGGGGTATATCTGGTATATAGTCTGTCAGTGCAATCTTCATCGCCAACTCTCGATTAGTTGTGACAGATTCCCAAGGTGGATTTCCAGTCATCATCTCAACAACAACGCATCCTAGCGACCATATGTCCAAAGCAGCAGTGATATTCCCATCCTTGACAGATTCTGGTGACATGTAACGCGCAGTACCTCGAAAAGTAAGCTGGTGAGGACAAGTCCTTGGCCCATCTGTTTCTTCAGGTTCCTTGGCTAAGCCAAAATCAGCAATCCTCAAAGTACTAAGCGAATCGGGTTGATCAGAGGGATGAACAAGAATGTTTCCTGGTTTGAGATCACAATGGACGTAACCTCTCTTATGAACATCACGAAGCCCTTCAAGCAACATTCTCGTATAGGACTTTACATGAGATTCTGGTATTTTACCGCCATATTTCTTGATCAAATTCAGAAGATCCCCACCAGGGGCATAATCAAGAAACAAGTTGTAATTCGGCACCTCAGATTCAATAATGGTCAGCATATCAAAGCATTGAACAATATTGGGGCAACCACGAACTGTTGAAGGATACGGTATTCCTTCCAGAGTGAGGAGCATGGAGGAGGAGAACGTTTAACAGCAAATACGCAAGAAACAGGGTCTATTACCTTCACCAAATGCACGACTCCATATGAACCCCTGCCAAGAGTCTTCAGTTTGATCCATTTTATGCTCGTATCATGCCTAAAAGGAAATCCTTCTGTTACTGCTACTGGACCAAACTCCATAGTACTCATGCTGTCCATATGATGAAAGCCTACGATAAAGAAGAGATGGAAAGCCCACCAAAGCAAAAGAAGAAGGAAAGGAATTGAGCTGTTGAAGGTACCCTTAGAGCTTCTTTGACTTCAAAACTATAATATGTACAGTATCGTTGCTGAATTTGAGTCGGTTCTAGGTTTGATCCAAGCAGGTATCATCTCTCAAAGTATGTACTGATCGGGACAGCATTTAGGAAATCCCACGTTAATGCCGTTACTCCAACTTTTTGGAAGCTCTTATTACTCTATTGTTTTCTTCCATGACTCCTCAAATGTTCAATTTTATCCCTTAAATTAAAAATATATATAATATGGTACTCCAATTTTATTTTCATTTATTAAATTACACATTTTACTAATTACTTTGTTAATAAAAAACCTGCACCATGACTTCACCACACTAATTGAAAGACAAATTTCTCCTTATGACTTAAATTGACTTCTAACCAAAATTCGTTAATTCTCTTTGGATTTTCTACCATTATGCTAAGAGGCTAACCATGTAAATTTGATCTCAAAATTTTTTAATTTGTTTTTACCGTTAATGTTAGGTTTATAGGGCAAGTGGTAGTTACTCCTTTAGTTTTTAGTCATCTTATTCTTTTTTTTTATTGAAAATAAAAATCATAATTGAAACATTATTAACATATATATTTGATATATTACTTGAACATTAAAGCTGAGAACTCAGTGTTGACATATCTAAGATTTTACATGAGAAATATAAGTTATCAACTTATCACTATTTAAGATCAAACTATTTAATTTAATTAGAAATGATAAAAGTATATCTTTAATTTTATTCATATAATAATTAAAAAATTAATAAACTAAGGGTGGCACCGGTCAGCATCTTCGTTCTCTTTTAACTTGTGAATACTGCAATTCTTGAGTGTGCCAAGTTCTTGAATGGAACCATTGATGCTTGTGATGGAGACTACAAGCCTCGGTTTCGTGGGGCCAGCTGAATGTGACAGCTTCTTTAACCCATTGGATTTGGCCTAGTTGAATCAGCCTATTGTAGCCTGTCCAGATACCAGCTTTTAGTCTTGGAGCTTATTAGAATTTGTTTTCAATTTTTATTAATTTAGTTTGCAGAATAAAATGTAATGAAATAGAATAAGATAAAAATAAAATAAAAATATTATTATATAATTTAATAGATGGAGTGAAATAATGTAAAATAGCTATTATAATTTATAACAATTTTTTGTAGATAAAAATAATTTTGGTATAATAAAAGAATAAATGATAAAAAGATGAAACTATCTTTTACTATAATATATGATTATTTTTTTAATTTATTTTGTTTTTAAAAATAAAAATAAATTAAAAATTTATCTNTACTCCTGTGAGACGAAAATTATTTTTTTATTGTTTTAGTTTGGAAATAGCTTAAAATCTTTTAAAATAAGATATTAGTAACTGTTGCTTGCAGAGGAGATGAGAAAACTGATATTAAAGCCTTACGGGGTTTCGGTTAGCATTTCGGGTAATAAATGTCTATCGGGACATCACGTCGGTTGTCACGAGCTCGAGGAGAGTACCGGGTCGTGACATCTTATTTATAATTTAATCATTAATATTTTAAAATATTAAGATTTTATTTAATTTAAATATTACTATGATTAAATTTTTTATTTTATTTTTTAAATATTAATAATTGATAATTTATTTAAAATATAATTGATAATTAAATATTAATATTTTATTTAATTTAAATATTATTATCACTAATTTTTATTTTATTTTATTTTTAAATATTAATAATTGACCTTTCAAATATTAATATTTTATTTATAATTTAATCATTAATATTTAAAATATTAATAATTTATTTAATTAAATATTATTATGATTAAATATTAATAATTTTAATTAATTTTTAACTTTAAAATATTAATTTTTAATAATAAATAATTAAACACTTAAACTGTTTATTTTAAATTCTTTTTATTATTTTTTTTATCTTTCACTTATTAGGGGCTTTTTTATCTTATTAATTTTAAAAACTATTCCCTCACCCATGAAATAGCAAACACCGTGAAAAATTAGCTAATATTTGATTTTGGGTAATTTTGAGGAATAGAGATTGCAAAGGAATGGCTATTCCTTTTGTCATTTGGCAATTAAAGAAGAAACAAATATTTTTTGGGGATAAAGGGACAATGATTAAGACATTTCTCCAACCAACCATGCTATAAAAAGTGCTTTAAGGAGAGAGAAAAAGGAGTCAAAAAAAAAAAAGAGAAAAAGAGTTTTATATAGAAGGTTTTACCTAGGACTTCTACATGGTGACAAAATTTTCTTTGCTTTTTCTTCTTCATCTGGTCCTACCATTACCACAGCCTTTATGTATGCTAGCTAATAAAATGCATAATTATTGAGTATAGATAAAAATAGCAACACTAAAATTAAAGACAAGATCTTTGTTCATAAAACAATGTCATTTTATTACAACAAAACATAAAATTCCCATGAGGTTTTTTTTCCTTTTTTTTACGGAAAAAGAAGAAAAGAATATTAGACTTCAAGGTCTTGTTAGGATTGGCTAACTCAGTGTGATCGATTAATTACAATATTTGTGAAGATAAATAAAGCTTCAAATGGTTTTGAAAAAGTCACATGATGATTAGCTTCTTTTACGGTCATCAATGTCAATAAATTGTCGTACGAGTACATCCAACCTCCACCCTGCTCATTGATAAAAATAATTAATATAATATTGATTAAGAAAAGATGATAAATAAATGATTAAAAGAGATAAATCAATAACCTTGTTTTCATGATTCCAAGCTTCATCTTTTGTCAAATTCAAATTCATATCCTTGGCTAACTTGTTTACGTGGTTTAAGGTTCCAACCGTTGGTACGATAGCATCTTGGTCTCCACTGTAACATGATATTGGATGGAAAAATAAAATAAAAATGTCAGCCACAGAATTTCTACTTTAGTTATTTATTAAAACTTGTTTTGTTTTATTTTTATGTAATACAAACCTGAATATTGTAATAGGAATAGACTGTTGGAGAATTTTCTTCAAAGCAGGAAGCATGTCAATGTCTTTATCAGCATCGCTGTATTTAAGGCCACTTTTCCTAATAGATTAAGGAGAATTCAAAAAGAAAAAGAAAAGAGCATAAGCATTAGTTACAAGTCCTTGGACTCATTGAACACAAATCTGTTAACAATTCAAACTTGTCTTAACAATCATCACTCTCTTGAGAAAGAATCGAGATTCAATGTTCAAAATCAACCTCACTTGTGCACAACTCATATGTATCCAAAAAAGAATTAGCATAGATCCTACCATGTGCCAAAGTTTAATATATAAGAGAACTTACTCAAAACAACCCTTCCATTGATACCCTAAATTGGTTCGATTCCCATGAAAAGCTTTTTGAACTTCCGGAATGTTGAAATAGAAATCTGCCCTAAAAGGAATGCACATATCTACTTCATAGCTAACCTTGGTAACCTGTAGCAACAGGAAAAGGATTTATATATAAAACACAGATAAAAAGAAGAATGAATAAGTTTCATGTTAATACACAAATAAACAAGATGAATACCTCCTTCCCTAACACAAGGTCTTCCCACTTTTCATTACAAGATGCACGAAGAACATCAAAGTGGCTTGTCTTAGCTGCATTAATGGAAGATAAAACAAAAGCAGCCAATTCGGCTTTGTCCATGGCTTCTTGGCATAATTTAGACCATTTGGTAGCATTATTGGAATAGTTGTCTTCGTCGATTCCATTGCATTCTTTCAAGATTTGTTGGTGCAAGTTAATATTAATCATTCCGCGTGACCAAAAGAAATCATATATTGCAAGCGTGTCTAGCTTATTTCGAAGAAGCGGATTCCCCAACTATTTTCAAATCGAAAAAGAAACAGACCTAAAATTGTTAGGAAAATATTTCATTTAGACAACTAATTAAACAAAAGGATTTAGAGTGGTTAGATCAAGTATCTTCTTACTGCCAATCCTTTGATGTTGAACTTGAAATTGTTTGATTGTTTGTTGTAATCAAGCAATGCATTAGCCAAATTGGGTATGAAGTGTCCTGAACAAAACATAAAACTATTATAAGTTACATGAAATATGTTTTTAGGGACCAATTCTTCTCATTTTTCATTAACATTATTTAAGTCTTCATCAAAGCCTAAAATCAATTAACCTACACTAAACTTATTTGACTTTGAGATGGACAAATAAAATGATTATTTTTCGAACCTGCATAGCTTGATCCGCCAAGATATAAATCTCTAGACTTAAAATTTGGGTACTTTTCAGACCATTGGAGTATGAATGTAAGCAGGTCTTTATCTGTAAGAAACAATGAAGGAAAGTTTTACCAAATATTGACAAAAAAAAAAAGGAAAATATTGGGTTGAACATGATCTTACTTGTACTTTCATCTCCAACTTCATGGTCACTGCTTGTGTTTGAGTAGGACCATCCCGCTCCAATAGGGGAATCAATAAATAGGAGATTTGACGCTAAAATTTGTACATAGCCAAAGTCAAAAGATTTTGAAACAAATCTATATGTCAAGTCCCAAGTCACAAGCATAAAAAAGAAAAAAATCAACCTTTGATCCAAGAATATAAATTTCTCTGGAGACCATGAGCATTAGCTGTGGTAATGAAAGGACCAACACTTAAAAACCCATCTCCAACTGAACCACAGCCTGGTCCTGAACATATAACCAATTTTAAACATTTTTTGTCAATACATACATACAAATAAATGTTGCTAACTAACCTTGATTCATCGGTCTGAAATAAATAACAAAATAAAGGAGTAATTCAAAAGCCTAACCTCCAGTTAGCCAGATAGTGAGAGGTCGATTCATTGGATCGTTTTCAGCTTCGACAAAATAATAGAACAAACTTCTACCAGCATTTTCATCAACGTCAATGTAGCCAGAAAATTGCCTGAAGGTAACATTTGGTTGTCCGGGCAATTTTTCTATTAGATCATTCATGGGAAATCCATTAACACCACCAAGTGTGAACAAGAAAAGACCTAAAAAGAGTACCCTGTTATCCATTTACAATAGATAGAGATCTTAGAATAAGAAAAGAGAAAAGATAACGAAAGTCTGCTTATTTTGATTGACTAATTTACAATTTCATAGAGAACATATATATAGTGGTTTCGATTTCTTTATTGGTTTTTTGTTCTAATCAAACAAAATATTGTTGAAACAATACCATGGCTTCCAAGGCGAATAACTTTTAAATTGGCCTTTGGGACAAGTAATTTTGATCGTACTATAGCTTATTTAAGTGTTGATTGGTTTAGTTTGTTGCAACAAATCAATGCTAGATACAAAGGAGTACAACACTATCAACATAACTTTTTATGAGAAAAAGATGACAGCTCAAAAAAGAAAAATAAATATGGAGTGACAGGTTATTTAGAAACAAGAACCTTTTTTTGTTTTTCTAAATATAAGAAGTGGCTTGAGTTAGCAATTCAAGAATCACTTGTTTGGTTTTTATGACATTCTTAATTTGTTTGGTTGGTATTTTTATTCATTTATTTTTTATAAAAATAACAACAAAAGACAAAAATATCAATCAAACTAAGATAATCTTAGTGCATATATTTGATCCCCAAACTAATTGTGCTTGATATTTGTGTAAAGAAGATTAACTTTAGGATTTATTAACCTTTCTTTTCCCGAAGGGTAAGTGACAAGCCCAAGAATTGTGTAAATAAATAAATCTATATAATAACTTGATCTTGTAACCTTCTATCAACTCAACAACTAGTTTAACCTTGTTAAATTTTAGCCCATTTCAACTTTATTTATACTATATATATATATATATTATATTATATATATACCTATATATTATATTTGTTTATGATTATGCACGATCCAACGGTAACTCTAATATCATCTCTCAATGTAAGTACTGCTCAGCTTAGGAAATCTAGCTGTTAGTGCATATATTGTTCTCAAATTAACGCGATTACTTCAATTTTTTGGAAGCTCTTGCTAGTTTACTGTTTTCTTACATCACTCTTCAATATATTTAGAATAATTACATAATTAATATTTATATTATAGTCAAATTTTCAATTTTATACCTAAAGTTAAAAAATATATAATATGGTACTCCAATTTTATTTTCATTTATTAAATTACACATTTTACTAATTACTTTGTTATTAATAAAAAACGTGTTCCATGTCTTCACCACACTAATTGAAAGACAAATTTCTCCTTATGACTTAAATTGACTTCCAACAAAAATTCGTTAATTCTCTTTGGGTTTTCTACCATTATGCTAAGAGGCTAACCATGTAAATTGGATCTAAATTCTTTTTTAATTTGTTTTTACCGTTAATGTTAGTTTTATAGGGCAAGTGGTAGTTACCCTTTTAGTTTCTAGTAAGCTTATTCATTTTTATTTCATTGAGAATAAAATTTATAATTGAAACACTATTAGCAGATGTATTTGATATATTGCTTAAACATTGATGTTGAAAATTCAGTGTAAACAGATTTAAGATTTTAC
Organism: Theobroma cacao; assembly: GCF_000208745.1. Lineage (NCBI taxonomy): Eukaryota > Viridiplantae > Streptophyta > Magnoliopsida > Malvales > Malvaceae > Theobroma > Theobroma cacao. The sequence goes on from NC_030856.1 coordinate 6,290,933, forward strand.
ATGAAGAGTAATTAAAAGATAAGTTTTTACTATTTTAGAATATATTGTTTAATTTGATTAAAAATAACGAAATTATATATTTTAAATTTTATATATATAATAAAAAAAAAATTAAAATGATAAAGTGACAATCGTCATTCTTGTCATCACCTTCGATCCACTTCTATATGCTCAACCTATGGGGCTTAGCCAAAGACTGCAATCTTTGAATGATATCATCAAATTCTCGAATGGAACCAATGATGCTTTTGATGGTGAGGATACAAGCCTTGCTTTCATGGAGCCAGCTGAATCTGACAGCCTCCTTAACCCATTGAATTCGGCCTACTGAAGCCTCTGCAGATATCATCTTTTTAGTATTGGAGCTTACTGGAATTCGCTCTCAATTCTTAAGAGTCTCAAGGTAGGATTGGAGATGAAGAAATTGTTGTATTTATAATTTATTTAGCAGTGGATTAAGCAACCGAAAGGCTAGGAAGATCCAGCCGTCCTTGCTAGTAAAATTAAACCGATTTTAATATTGAAAGCGAAAGGTGGGAATGAAAGAGCACTCCACCCATTGTCATTACGACGTCCATGACATTTGCTCGCTCCAAAAGGGTTTCCTCATTTGTCACGTGCAAGGCTTTAAAATGGGAATTTTAAAACTCTAACAGGGGTTTTAGAGCTCTATCAGGTTTTTAAAAAATATCTTAAATTGCCCAAGCGTCAGAGTAAAATTAAAAAATAAAAAATGTTTCTTAATAATTTTACCAGAGTACAATAGTAAATTCTGAAAAAAAAAAAGTTGGAAACAAATCTGAAAAAAAGTAAAAAAAGAAAATGAATTTACAACAATTAGGCTAAACTTTGTTATTTCTTTTAGATCTTTTTTAACATAAAAAATAATAGAACTAGACTTAATTTTTCTCTTTCAGATAAAACTTCTGTAAAACACAACGATAATAACAAAAGCTCAACGTTGAAAAAAGAAAGATAAAGAGATTTCCGTAATTCGCACGGGTCATTTTTTAGTTTTAAGTAAATTCCTTTTCTTTCCACATAAGAATGGACACGTAGTCTTTGTACTCTTTTGTTTGTCCACCTTCAGGAAATACCGACAGCAACAGTACACAAGATTTTGCACTTGTCAAACCACGTTTATATCTCCAGAGATGATTAAGTATTTGGATTCTTTGATGATTGACGAAATATTCAAAACGATTTTAAATTATTCACAAAATTTTAAATAATATTTTATTTTTTATTACATTAATTCAAAATTTTAAAATAAAATATTATAATATTAATATATATACTAATATTACATGATGACATAATAATGTAATATTATTTACTTTTTACGTTATTATTACATTATTGTTACGTGAGTATAAAGTGGTAAAAAATATTTTAATTAATAATAATTAATTAAATTATAAATATTTATTAAATAAAATAAAATATTAAAATTTGTTTAAAATTTTTTATAAATATTACATCATATTCGATATTTCTTTTTATTGAAATCATTTACTATAAAAATGAACGAAGATAAAACACGTTTACGTAACAAGTCATGCAGTTTTTACTACGATCAAGAAGGCTATATTTATGTGATTTTTCAAACAAAGTATAAATGGTGTGGTGGAGGACTTCATGAAAGTCCAAGCCGAGTCAAAACGAACGACAACGTGCGCTTGCCGCGCGATGGAAATGGCGGCTGCTCCGTTTTATGCACGTGTCATGATCCTTACAGTTAAAATGATTTTCTTGCGTCGTCATCGAACGGTGAAGCACTCAAGCCATACTCACCACGAATAACATCTTTATTAAATTAATTTGTATTTGTTCTTGGTTTTTTGTACCTTGTAAAAGCTTTGGAAAATTTTCAGGTTTGGAACAACAGGAATCGGTGCAGCGAAGCAAAAGGCAGTGATTCTGGGTAGCAATTTATGGTCCAAGACTTCAACTTAATAGTAGTAAGCATTGGGTTTTCCTTCTTCTAGTTGGTTGTTTGATACTTTACAGAATCAAGTTGGGTTATACATTCACTTCCCAAAGTTGAATCAGCTTCTTTTTACTTTCTTTTTGCTGTTTGATTTCACTGAAAGAGGATTCTTTTGTTTCCCCTGTTGCCCGCCTATTCTCCCACCTATGAAATAGCAAAAGCCGTGAGGAATTAGCTAATCTTTGATTTTGGGTAATTTTGAGGAATACAGATTGTAGGGGAATGGCTATTCCTTATGTCATTTGGCAACCAAAGAAGAAACAAATATTCTTTGAGAATAGAGGGGCAATGATTAAGACATTTCTCCAACCAACCAGGTTGTAAAAGAGTGCTTCAAGTAGAGAGAGAGAGGAGACACAAAAAAAGAGAAAGAAAATTTTTATATAGAAGGTTCTGCCTAGGACTTTTATACGGTGACAAAATTTTCTTTGTTTTTTCTTCTTCATCTAGTCCTACCATTACTACAGCCTTTATGTATCCTAATAAAATGCATAATTATTGAGTATAGAATAAAACAGCAACACTAAAATTAAAGAAAAGATCTTTGTTCATAAAACAATGCTATTTTATTACAACAAAACATAAAATTTCGATGATTTTTTTTTTTCCTTTTTTTTATGGAAAAATAAGAAAAGAATATCAGACTTCAAAGTCTTGTTGGGATTGGCTAACTCAGTGTGATCGATTAATTACAATATTTGTGAAGATAAATAAAGCTTCAGATGGTTTTGAAAAAGTCACATGATGATTAGCTCCTTTTACGGTCATCAATGTCAATAAATTGTCGTACGAGTACATCCAACCTCCACCCTGATCATTGATAAAAAAAATTAATATAGTATTGATTAAGAAAAGATGATAAATAAATAATTAAAATAGATAAATCAATAACCTTGTTTTCATGATTCCAAGCTCCATCTTTTGTCAAATTCAAATTCATATCCTTGGCTAACTTGTTTACGTGGTTTAAGGTTCCAACTGTTGGTACGATAGCATCTTGGTCTCCACTGTAACATGATATTGGATGGAAAAATAAAATAAAAATGTCAGCCACAGAATTTCTACTTTAGTTATTTACTAAAACTTGTTTTATTTTATTTTTATGTAATACAAACCTGAATATTGTAATAGGAATAGACTGTTGGAGAATTTTCTTTAAAGCAGGAAGCATGTCAATGTCTTTATCAGCATCGTTGTATTTAAGACCACTTTTCCTAATAGATTAAGAAGAATTCAAAAGGAAAAACAAAAGAGTATGAGCATTAGTTACAAGTCATTGGACTCGTTGAACACAAATCTATTAACAATTTAAACTTGTCTTAACAATTATAACTCTCTTTAGAAAGAATCGAGATTCAATGTTCAAAATCAACCTCACTTGTGGACAACTCATATGTATCCAAAAAAGAATTAGCATAGATCCTACCATGTGCCAAAGTTTAATATATAAGAGAACTTACTCAAAACAACCCTTCCATTGATACCCTAAATTGGTTCGATTCCCATGAAAAGCTTTCTGAACTTTCGGAATGTTGAAATAGAAATCTGCTCTAAAAGGAATGCACATATCTACTTCATAGCTAACCTTGGTAACCTGTAGCAACAAAAAAAGGATTTATATATAGAATACAGATAAAAAGAAGAACGAATAAGTTTTATATTAATACACAAATAAACAAGATGAATACCTCCTTCCCTAACACAAGATCTTCCCAATTTTCATTACAAGATGCACGAAGAACATCAAAGTGGCTTGTCTTAGCTGCATTAGTGGAAGATACAACAAAAGCAGCCAATTCAGCTTTTTCCATGGCTTCTTGGCATAATTTAGACCATTTGGTAGCATTATTGGAATAGTTGTCTTCGTCAATTCCATTGCATTCTTTCAAGATTTGTTGGTGCAAGTTAATATTAATCATCCCGCGTGACCAAAAGAAATCATATATTGCAAGTGTCTAGTTTATTTCGAAGAAGCGGATTTCCCAACTATTTACAAATCAAAAAAGAAAAGTATACAGATCTAAAATTGTTAGGAAAATATTTCATTGAGATAACTAATTAAACAAAAGGATTTAGAGTGGTTAGATAGAGTTTCTTCTTACTGCCAATCCTTTGATGTTGAACTTGAAATTGTTTGATTGTTTGTTGTAATCAAGCAAGGCATTAGCCAAATTGGGTATGAAGTGTCCTGAAAAAAACATAAAACTATTATAAGGTAAATGAAATATGTTATTATGGATCAATTCTTCTCATTTTTCATTAACATTATTTAAGTTTTCATCAAAGCCTAAAATCAATTAACCTACACTGAACTTATTTGACTTTGAGATGGACAAATAAAATGATTATTTTTCAAACCTGCATAGCTTGATCCGCCAAGATATAAATCTCTAGACTTAAAATTTGGATACTTTTCAAACCATTGGAGTATGAATGTAAGTAGGTCTTTATCTGTAAGAAACAATGAAGGAAAGTTTTACCAAATATTGACAAAAATAAAAGAAAATAAGGAAAATAGTGGGTTGAACATGATCTTACTTGTACTATCATCTCCAACTTCATAGTCGCTGCTTGTGTTTGAGTAGGACCATCCCGCTCCAATAGGGGAATCAATGAATAGGAGATTTGACACTAAAATATGTACATAGCAAAAGTCAAAAGATATTGAAACAAATCTATATGTCAAGTCCCAAGTCACAAGCATAAAAAGAGAAAAAAATCAACCTTTGATCCAAGAATATAAATTTCTCTGGAGACCATGAGCATTAGCTGTAGTAATGAAAGGACCAACACTTAAAAACCCATCTCCAACTGAACCACAGCCTGGTCCTGAACATATAACCAATTTTAAGTATTTTTTGTCATTTGTCAATACATACAAATAAATGTTGCTAACAAACCTTGATTCATCGGTCTGAAAAAAATAAACAAAATAAAAGAATAATTCAAAAGCCTAACCTCCAGTTAGCCAGATAGTGAGAGGTCGATTCATTGGATCGTTTTCAGCTTCGACAAAATAATAGAACAAACTTCTACCAGCAGTTCCATCAACGTCAATGTAGCCAGAAAATTGTCTGAAAGTAACATTTGGTTGTCCGGGTAATTTTTCTATTAGATCATTCATGGGAAATCCATTGACACCACCAAGTGCGAACAAGAAGAGACTTAAAAAGAATACCACGTTATCCATTTACAATAGATAGAAATCTTAGAATAAGAAAAGAGAAAAGATAACGAAGGTTTGCTTATTTTGATTGAGTAATTTACAATTTCATAGAGAATATATATATAGTGGTTTCGATTTCTTTACTTTTTGTTTTTGTTCTAAACAAACAAAATATTGTTGAAACAATACCATTGCTTCCAAGGCTAATAACTTTAATTGGCCTTTGAGACAAGTAATTTTGATGTTACTATTGCTTATTTAAGTATTGATTGGTTTAGCATGTAGCAACAAATCAATGCCAGATACAAAGGAGTACAACACTATCAACATAACTTTTTATGAGAAAAAGATGAGAGCTCAAAAATGGAAAATAAATATGGAGTGACAGGTTATTTAGAAACAAGAACCTTTTTTTGTTTTTCTAAATATAAGAAGTGGCTTGAGTTAGCAATACAAGAACCACTTGTTTGGTTTTTATGACATTCTTAATTTGTTTGGTTGGTATTTTGATTCATTTATTTTTTATAAAAATAAAAAAAATAAAAGATATCAATCAAACTAAGATAATCTTAGTGCATATATTTGATCCCCAAAATAATTGTGCTTGATATTTGTGTAAAGAAGATTAACTTTAGGATTTATTAACCTTTCTTTTCTCAAAGGGTAAGTGATAAGCCCGAGAACTGTGTAAATAAATAAATCTATATAATAACTTGATCTTGTAACCTTCTATCAACTCAACAACTAGTTTAACCTTGTTAAATTTTAGCCCATTTCAACTTCATTATACATAAATATATATATATATATATATATATATATATATTATATAATATTATATTTGTTTATGATTATGCACGATCCAACGGTAACTCTAATATCATCTCTCAATGCAAGTACTGCTCAGCTTAGGAAATCTAGCTGTTAGTGCATAAATTGTTCTCAAATTAACGCGGTTACTTCAATTTTTTTGGAAGCTCTTGTTAGTTTACTGTTTTCTTACATTACTCTTCAATATAATTAGAATAATTACATAATTAATATTTATATTATAGTCAAATGTTCAATTTTATACCTAAAGTTCAAAAATATATAATATGGTACTCCAATTTTATTTTCATTTATTAAATTACACATTTTACTAATTACTTTGTTATTAATAAAAAAGGTGTTCCATGTCTTCACCACACTAATTGAAAGACAAATTTCTCCTTATGACTTAAATTGACTTCCAACAAAAATTCGTTAATTTTCTTTGGGTTTTCTACCATTATGCTAAGGCTAACCATGTAAATTTGATCTAAGTTCTTTATTAATTTGTTTTTACCGTTAATGTTAGTTTTATAGGGCAAGTGGTAGTTACCCTTTTAGTTTCTAGTGAGCTTATTCATTTTTATTTCATTGAGAAAAAAAATTATAATTGAAACACTATTAACATATGTATTTGATATATTGCTTAAACATTGATGTTGAAAATTCAATGTCGACGGATTTAAGATTTTACATGTAGAGTAATTAAAATATAAATTTTTACCTATTAAGAGTAATTTTGTTTAATTTGATTAAAAATAACAAAATTATATATTTTAAATGTTATATATATATAAATATAAATTAAAAATAATAAAGTAACGGTCATCATTCTCGTCATCACTTTGGATCCACTTCTATATGCTCAACCTATGGAGCTTAGCCAAAGCCTGCAATATTGGAGTGATATCATCAAATTCTCGAATGGAACCAATGATGCTTTCGATGGTGAGGACACAAGCCTTGCTTTCATGGAGCCAGCTGAATCTGACAGCCTCCTTAACCCATTGAATTTGGCCAACTTTAGCCTCCGCAGATATCATCTTTTTAGTATTGGAGCTTACTGGAATTTGCTCTCAATTCTTAAGAGTCTCAAGGTAGGATTGGAGATGAAGAAATTGTTGTATTTATAATTTATTTAGCAGTGGATTAAGCAACCAAAAGGCTAGGAAGATCCAGCCGTCCTTGCTAGTAAAATTAAACCGATTTTAATATCGAAAGCGAAAGGTGGGAATGAAAGAGCAAACTCCACCCATTGTCATTACGACATCCATGACATTTGCTCGCTCCAAAAGGGTTTCCTCATTTGTCACGTGCAAGGCTTTAAAATGGGAATTTTAAAACTCTAACAGGGGTTTTAGAGCTCTATAAGATTTTTAAAAAATATCTTAAATTGCCCAAGCGTCAGAGTAAACTTAAAAAATAAAAAAATGTTTCTTAATAATTCTACCAGAGTACAATGGTAAATTCTGAAAAAAAAAAAAAGAAGTTGGAAACAAATCTGAAAAAAAAAAGAAAAGAAATGAATNTATTTGGATTCTTTGATGATTGACGAAACATTCAAAACGATTTTAAATTATTCACAAAAATTTAAATAATATTTTATTTTTTATTACATTAAATCAAAATTTTAAAATAAAATATTATAATATTAATATATATATATATATATATAAATATTACATGATGACATAATAATATAATATTATTTATTTTTTACGTTATTATTATATTATTGTTAAGTGTGTATAAAGTGGTAAGAAATATTTTAATTAATAATAATTAATTAAAATTATAAATATTTATTAAATAAAATAAAAAATTAAAATTTATTTTAAATTTTCTATAAATATTACATCATATTCGATATTTCTTTTTATTGAAATCATTTACTGTAAAAATGAACGAAGATAAAAACACGTTTACGTAATAAGTCATGCAGTTTTGACTACTATCTAGAATGCAATATTTATGTGATTTTTCAAACAAAGTATAAATGGTGTGGTGGAGGACTTCATGAAAGTCCAAGCAGTGTCAAAACGAACGACAACGTGCGCTTGCCGCGCGATGGAAATGGCGGCTGCGCCGTTATATGCACGTGTCATGATCCTTACGGTTAAAATGATTTTCTTTCGTCGTCATCGAACGGTGAAGCACTCAAGCCATACTCACCACGAATAACATCTTTATTAAATTAATTTGCATTTGTTCTTGGTTTTTGTACCTTGTAAAAGATTTGGAAAATTTTCAGGTTTGGAACAACAGGAACCGGTGCAGCAAAGCAAAAGGCAGTGATTCTGGGTAGCAATTTATTTATGGTCCAAGACTTCAACTTAATAGTAGTAAGCATTGGGCTTTCCTTCTTTAAGCTGGTTGTTTGATACTTTACAGATTCAAGTTGGGTTACACATTCACTTCCCAAAGTTGAATCAGCTTCTTTTTACTTTCTTTTTGCTGTTTGATTTCACTGAAAGCTGATTCTTTTGTTTCCCCTGTTCTTTTATCCGGGTAGAGCTGACTTATGTCCATCTGTTAGAGTTGACTTATTTCCTCTTTGAATCTTTGGTGTTTCTCTTTTCTGTTCTGCAAACTGTATTCAGATGATCACGAAATGACATCACCATCAGCTGCTTATCTGGAATGATGAATCAAGCAATTAATGATCTAAGCCAACTGAAATGTTTACCTCTTAATTTTTATTTTAATTTTTACCATTTTGAAGTTTCTATTGCAATAGATCAAGTGCATAGAGATAATGCTTGCAGTGTATCAATTTGCACAGCCACTGCCAAATTCTTCATTGGGAATTCTTGGTGGGAGGCTCAATCTCTGGGTTCCTTTGTATCTCCTCAAAGTTTTCCCCTTTCCCTCAGTCTTGGGTAGACTTGTCTAATATGAAACTTAAGACTTTCAATTTCCTCCTATCTAATCATTAATAATATTTTCTCTTTAGATTTTAATCGCTCTCTTTCTCTCTTCGCAAACTCTTCTTATTATATTCATGTTCCTTTAATCAAATTTCCGCCTCTATTAAATTTCACCCTTTTGATTTTCTTTCATTCTCTCCAGTTTCTTTCTTTCTTTTTTTTTTTTTTTTCTTTTTTTTGTTTATTTTGCATTTATGTTTGCATGCTGTTTAATATTGTTGTTGAATTAGTTTCTCTTTTGATGAATTAGACATTGTGAATGTAGTGTTTACAGTCTGTAAGGAGTTAAAGAAAAAAAAATTGATGTTGAGATTCGGATTGGTGGGCACCAAGAGTTTTGGATATTTAAGAGTGAGCTATAATTTGGTAGTGTTCTGTTGGATGAGTTTTGCTGGCCATAAAGTGTTTAAAATTATACGTTTGAAGTAAAACGAATGGATAGTTAACTAACTCAGTACATGTTCTTCCTTTAGCTCTCTCTATTAACTGGATAGTTATATCATTGACTATCAATTCATCAAAATCTTACCACCTGACTTCCTTTGTAAGTGTCGTTGAAGCTGTTCCCTCACATATTTACTTTAATTTATACTTAAATAAGCATGTTTTTGAGAAATGGGGAAGGATAAGGAAGCCAAAGGAAAAGGTAAACAAGCCGGAAGTGGAAGTGATGCGAGTGCTTCAAAGGGTAAAGGGAAAGCTGAGAAGGGAGATGGGCTTGGCACCTGCACTTGTGTTAAAGCTAGGCACATCTTATGTGAGAAGCAGGGGAAGATCAATGAAGCTTACAAGAAACTGGAAGATGGTTGGCTTAGCAATGGTGATAAGGTCCCACCAGCTGAATTTGCAAAGATAGCTCAAGAATATTCAGAATGCCCATCGGGGAAGAAGGGTGGAGATTCAGGATGGTTTCCGCGGGGTAACATGGCTGGCCCATTTCAGGAAGTTGCCTTCAGCACAGCTGTTGGAGCTACTAGTGCACCCTTCAAATCAACAAATGGATACCATATCATCTTGTGCGAAGGAAGGAAGAATTGATGGAAGCAAGCGAAGATATGGTCGGGCGGTGGAGATGGGTTTTATGTTATATATACAGACATGAAATATGTTAAAGTTTGTCTCGTTAACTGATGAAACTTCGGATTTGCAACTTGATAATGCTTCTTCTGGTGGAATAGTTTGCCTAAAATTATCTTGGAATATATGATGCCAATTTATTTACCTCTTTTCAAAAAAAAAACAAGATTTTAATTGATTTCAAACCCAATTAAGTTGAGTGGAATGTTTTCCTTATCATTCATATTATGAGTTATTCACATCTATGTAGTTAAGATTATTATATTATTCAATTGTCCAGATCAACTTGGGATCCTTCAATCCGCAAAGCAAAAACTTGGCATCCGGGACATGGAGGAAACTACATCAGAAGTTACGAGTCCCTGTTTAACCTCACAGATGGCATATGGTCCAATGTATGACCAATTAAACAATGCTTTAGCATGGAACTCTCGGCAGCATACAAACGTGGGAATTGTGCATTCTCAAGCAAACCAATTCCAATTGGTTCAAGGGGAACCATCTGAAGCTTCAGAACAACCAAGAGCAAGACGTTGCAGACCTAAACTGAATGAGGATCAGAGAAGGGAAAACAAAAGACAGTGTGATATCAAGTATCGGCTAAACCAGAAGGTCGTGAAACATAAATGTCTATCTTCCTCAATTTTATTTACTCATTTTCCTGGTAAAGTTGTTTGTATATGAGGTTATGCTATCTCCAAATGAAAACATGAGGGAACTTATATGATTATGACATATCAAGGCTCTATTGCCCTGATGAAGCTGATACTGCATGTATTTGGCTATGCATGTCTGTATCTTTCCTTTGATGTTGGTTTTCTCTTGTGCAGACAAAAGTAAACGAACTGACTGCTGAGAACAAACGCTTGCTAGAGAAAAATGAGCAGTTTAGTGCTGAGAATAGACACTTAAAAGAGGAAAATGGAAGGTTGTCTGTTAAGAGCAGACACTTAGAAGAGCATCTCAGAAAACTGAAATCCAAAGGAAAACTTCCAACCGAAGATACACAGAGACAAGACAGTTATATTTCCCAACCAGCCAGCCAGCTTGATCATCAAATTGTTCATGTCCAGGTAGCAAGTATTGGCTTATAAAGTAGAATAATACACAAACTTGCTTCTAGTCAGTTTTATTATTCCAGGAACTCATTTCTTTAGTTCTCTTTGGTTAATTGTCTAATATCTTTGGCGAACTTATAACAATGGTCAATATCAATATTTCCCCCGTAAAATTAGTTACGACCATTCTTGTCAAAAGTGGCATATTATATATATTGTCATAGGTTTCAGACCAGAAAGAAATATATTGTCATAGGTTGGCAGATATCTTCCTTCTTATTGCTGCTAATGCAAAGAAAATATTGTTAACTTGGGAACATAGAAATTATCATGATAAGTTTTCTTTTCCTTCTCCAATGCACTTATTTAGATTCCTATCTATTGCTTAATTCCTCTATCTCGAAGAATCACTTTGGAGTAATATTTGATGTTTAATTTATTAGAGAAATTGGGTCTACTGTTATGCAATAACTAAGACCTATCAGCATCAATTACTTGTTTCTCACATCCTTTCTCGTGACTTGCAGGACCACCATGGAGTGGGCTTTAATTATGAAGAAGCTGTATACACGGTAGGATTAAGGTTACAAATCATTATTATCATATTTGGTGTGAGACATTTACAAAATTTACCACTAATCTCTCACATATCTATCTCTTAACTTGCAGGACCACCACAGGATGGACTCTGATATTGAAGGAGCTGTTGACGGGGTATGCTAATAGTTTCAAGTTCCTTGACTACATCCAATTTTAGATATGTTGAAAAATTACCATAGGAGGAACCTCAAAAGTTTAGAAATCTTTCATGACTTTTCTAATTAAAAGTCTCTTTGGCCCTAAAATTTAAAAACTTTCTTTTTTCTTTAGAAGGTTTAGGATCATCACCTGACAGAAATGAAGTTATTTGTAATTTGGGATATCTGAAAATTACATATCATTCAATAAGTACTAGTACTTAGTGATCTAAGATAGATTGATATATATATATATATATATATATATATATATATATCATACCTTCAATATCTTTGACATCTCAAACTAAATGCACTTTTTCTTTAAATTTACAATTCCAGAAACATGATATGTTTTCCAACTTCTTGTTTCAGGTTGATGGTTTGGAAATAAATGACTTGTTCTTACTTGAGAATGAGGTGAACCAAAATGGAAGAGTTGCTATCCATGAGTGTGGTCCAGAAAATCAAGATAGTTATCTAAGTGTTATGTGCCCTGCTGATACGGCTATGAGGAAATTCCTTACGAAACTTGATGAAGACGTTTTGAGTAATGTACACCTCTCAGACTTCACAGGCTTAGAGGGGGAGCAGAGAATAGTTGGGAGATACAGTTTTCCATTGTCTCTGATTCCTACTGTTGAGAGAATCAATGATGCATGTGGTGATGTTTCTGCAGCAAGTCTAATCAATCCCGATGTTGCTGAGACAATCTACATTCTGTTCTGTGCTACAATCAAAGAGATGGAGGATCTACAGCTTGAGCAAGTTACCGAGAACAAAATGATTAAGTGGAGAGATACAATCAAGGATGCTCTACGCATTAATTTCAGTGCTGGATTTGCAATGGAACATTTGAAGAAAATTGCCTGTGCTTACTTTGGTCTACCAGGAATCACACTACTCTACAACATGGATGCAAGAATCTCAAAATTAGAGGCTGAGTTGAATCACTGGAAGAAGAAACGTGATGAGATAAATGAAGGGTCCAAGTTGTGTATAGCTGCTGCAGGAGAGTTCGCTGGAGTGCCTGTCAGCACAGGTCTATTTCCTCAGTCTTCTTGCAACTGATTTATGCATATTTGACATCTTTATGCCTTTCTTACACTTACCACTTATGAAACAGATATACCATCTCACCTAATATCTTGTATAAACAACCATTACTAGGGCCAAAACCACCACTAATTACCATCATTGCATAGTTTGTACCATATCATAATTCTTGTATTCTTCTCAATAGCTATGAGTCTTAGGGTTTGGCTCAAAATTGAGACATTAATATTGAATTCATTGTTTTATTTAATAGTGGATTTGTTGTTAGTTTGTTCTATCGTTTTCCTTTGCTTTATATTGGAATCTTGTTTTAGAAAACTATGTGATGACTTACTCATATGACTTCAATTAGTAAAAACCTACCGTACAACACATCGATGCATAGAATATTTTGTATTTTATCAATAAGTGTACGTTTATTTTATTTAAAAAATTTAAATTCGAATTTATCTTGTTAAAAATTACCATGCACATTGATTACTGAAATTAACTTTTACACTTTCACATTCTTATTTTTCACTTTTTTTAGAAGAACAAAAAAAAAATGTATGCACTAGTTTTAAATAACAAAATTGATCTTTTGTAAAAATATTTATTCACATATTTATGAAGTTAGAAGTGAATTGAAGTTAGAAAATTAGGAGCGCAAATGATTGTATTTTCAGAACCAAATTAAACTAGCCAGTTTGGTCAGGGACTGAGAAAAAAAATGGAAAAAATTGAAAAATGGATTTGAACATAATATTTGGTTCAATTTCCATAGTTAGTTGAATAATATTAATTTAAAAATAAATTTGAACATATATTTGGTCATATTCCATGACCAGTTGATTAGAGGTTATGTAAAAAAAATGGATAAAATTGATTAGTGTTTGAGTAAAAGCTCTCTACAAACTACAAGTGGCAGAGTGAGGCATGCTGATAACTCTATTATATAGAGTTATCTTATGCATCTTTGAAACTTAAAATTGAGTTAAGTTCTCTAGTTTTAAGTAATCTATAGTTAATTTTATACTTAGTAGTAGTAATTTAATTTATATCATGGCATTTATCATTTATACAATTTCAATGAATTTCTTGTTAAAATCTCTCATTTCAGCCTCTAATTAATTGATTTTCTAATATTGAAGGATGTGAAAGAACTTAGAACTTAAACAACAAAGGATGGTGCAAGTAGCTTAAGAAAGGCCTCCAAACATGCTGCAATGTTTTGAGCATAACTCGGTTAAAGAGATCCAATTGACACAATTCTTGGACTTACAGAAAGTTAAGAGAAAGAGTTACAACTTTGATGTTTAAAACTTTACCCAATTTGAAAGGAATCGTGGTCAAAAATGCAGAGGAAGTTGACTGACTGACTACAGTCAGTGTTGACAAAAGCTTGGGCGCCCAGGCGCCGAATGCACTGTCTAGCATGTTAAAACAAGCCACAAAACAGAACTTAGACGTCTAGGCGCCGACATGTAATTCTGCACATTTTTTGCCATTCAGTTTTACATTAAATGGCCATCAAAAGGGGTATAAATACATTATACATTAATTGAAATTAACAACAAAGCAAACAATGCAAATGCATGCAAAGTAAACAAATCAACCACAAAGCTTAATAACTAAAAGAGTCCAAGGCCATACCAAATCTTGGGCTAAGATTTACCCAAGGTCACGGATCTACGCACTTTCTCTTCAACCAAGCTTGAGGCCTAAAGCTTGCTCGAGGAGTATCACGGACTTGGCCTGGTTATGTGCCGGCTTAGCCTATTTTGCATCTTCAAAGCACACCGTTTGGTGCAACGAAGGAAGATTTCCTTTAGCAAGGACTGACGTCGTTTCTTTTTATCTCTTCCTCAATTGGAACCTTATTTTCTCTTTTAGAATTTTTACTCTCTTAGCCGCCATTCCTCCTTTCTTCTTCAGCTCCCATTTGACCTTGTCCTTTCCCCTCTCTTCATTTCCACCTTTCATATTCTTTCTTTATCCGACGACACTCTCCTTTCTCTCTAAATCCAAACCCTAACCCCAAAACCTTCAGCCTCCTCTCTCTCTCACAACTGATCAATAGCCTCCAAGCTCCTCGCTACCTCCTTAAATCGAAAATAAACCCCTAAATCTCTCTGATCTAAAAAGCAAAAACTAAAACCTGAACCTACTGCCGCTTCCCCATTTCTCTGTTTTTATTGCTTTTCCGTGGCTTTTTTTGTGTTTAGTTTTTTTTATTGTAGCTTGGTGTTTGGTTGGTAGAATAAAAGCTAGGTTTTTGTTTTTTGTTCTAGGGATTTGTTAGGGTTTTTTTGGTTGAAAGGAATGGCTGCTAGGTTTTTAGGTAGTGAAATTTTTATCTAAATCCTCTCTAGGGTTTCTGTGAAATCTGACCTCCTCCTTTTCTTTGAAAATACTTTTCTTTATATAGAGGCTGAAAATGTCCTCTTAGGCAACCGATCAGTCGTTGATCCTAAGATGATTTTGCCTTTGCCAGGTGCATTAAATCTCACCTGGCAGAGCTTTTGCATTATACGATTTCTGGTTTCTACTAGTTGCCCATTTTTCATTCTGCTATTTGTATTCTCTGAAAGGTTCTTTAACTAATCCTGCCTTACTCATCATTTTGTCTGCTTTAGTCCTGTTTAATCCGATTTTCTTCTAATTGTCTTTCTTGGACTTGTTTCTGGGCCATAGACCCAAGGATTAAGACCCCTTTTAAAATCGGTTAAGCGTGGACTTAGATTATGAAATAATTAAAGTAAAATAAGATAAAAACAAACAAATGCAATAAAAAATAAAAGTGTATATAAATTAAAATTGTGTCTATAATTGCACATGTTGACACCGTACAGACTTAATCGACAATATGATAATTTTCATATTAGACATCGTATCGACGTGCTTTCATGTTTTCAAATTCATTAATAATTAAATTCATGTCAATAGTTATAGCAATCTATTTCTTAATGTAAAGAATAAGTGAACTAACAAGAAAATTATTTTACGTAATTTGGTCTTTGTAAAAAATGCATGTTCTGTAATTGTTATAGACACTGAAAGAATTAATATAGGTCGAACCAAATGATCTAGGGATTTCAAATTTTGTGTGAAATATAAAAG
Organism: Theobroma cacao; assembly: GCF_000208745.1. NCBI lineage: Eukaryota > Viridiplantae > Streptophyta > Magnoliopsida > Malvales > Malvaceae > Theobroma > Theobroma cacao. Next base: position 6,306,853 of record NC_030856.1, read on the forward strand.
ATAAGTGAATTAGTAAGAAAATCATCTTCTATCTTATTATGCAACTTCGTCTTTGTTGAAAATGCACGATCTGTAGTTGCTATAAAAACTAAAAAAGTTAATATAAGTCAAATCAAAAAATCTAGGGATTTCAAAATTTATATGAGTTAAAAGGGTTTAGTATACTTGTTTGGTTTAGAAAAAAAATTATTTAATTGATTCACGAAAAAAAAAATAGAAAGGGGAAAACTAAAGAAAACAAGAAAAAAATGAACAGTTTAAAAAACTCAAAAAAAAAAAAGAAAGGAAGGGTTAAAAAAACTAAAGAGTTCTATCAAGAAAAAAAAGGAAAAAAAGAAAAAGAAAGAAAAAGAAAAGAAAAATAATTTCAAAATTTGGATTTCTACCAAGAAAAAAAAACGAAAAAAAGAAAAAAAAGAGGAAAAGAAAAGAAAAGGAAAATAATTTCAATACCACTGCTCAAAATCAAATCATTTGATTTGTTTAAAAATGGCAAAGCTTTATATTTTAAATTTTATACACATAAAATAAAAAAATTAAAAACTAAGGGTTGGCACCACTTCTGCCACCCCTCTTCCTCTTGCAAGAATTAGATATAAGATTTAACGAAAATGTGGTGGAGTTGCACACTCTTGACACATCTTTAGAACTTCAGAATGATTCTGAATTGTTTGATGTTGAAAGTATTTATAACCTTACAAGTAAATATTACCCTAAGGACTTTATTAAGTATAATAAAATGCATCTAAGCTATCAATTGGTTCTATTCAAGTGTGGCATTCTTTATATCAGGTTTTGAAAAATATATCTACACTTTTTAAACTATGTTATATGTTGAAAAAAAAAGGATATCAAAAATTTACTTCTTTGTTGATAGATTGATCTAGTTTTACTTGACTTTTTCAATTTTCACTATAACACTAGAGCATGCAATTTTGCTATGAAACTTGTTAAGTATTAGACTCGTAATAGAATGTCCGATGATTTTTTTAAAAATTCATTGATCATTCTCATTGAAAAAAAATCATTCGAGGTTTTGATATTGATTAAATGATAAATGCTTTTAACTTTATGAAAAACCGTTGAACTTAATTAAATATGCGCAATCTTAACATACAATAGTTATTAAAAAATGTTTTTATTTCGTACCTAACACATAATCAGAGTTATTTGTATAATTTTCACTTGAATTTTTTCCTTCTAAACTATTTTATATTTTTATCAAATATTAAACTTTGACCCTAAAGATTTCCAAAATTAGAGACAAACTTGACAAGTTGTACGCAGATTCTGTAGAGGAGTTTAGTTGCAACCCTATTAACAAAGGTCTATATCCATAGTTTTCTTACATGTTAATGTTTTTTCTAACAATACATTGCTTGTTTCAATTCATGTTTGGCTACTGAAATCCACTTCATACATAAAATACTACCCTTGTTTTGTGAAATAGGATCAAGCCCTGCTTGATACTATGGTTTTTCTGGGATTGGGGAGCACAGACCAGCCCAAGCAAAGCCAATGGTAGGAAACAAAAGCATCAAACCCAGTACATAATTTTAAACCAACAAACTCCTATACAACTTTTAAACATAAACTCATCTGTCCAAAATCATAAAATTCTCAACATTCAAAACTCACACAAAACAATACTAGAACTCTATGTACAAACACAATTAAGCAAGGGCAGCATCTTACTTTGTCTTGCTCCAACTTCAAAATTGGAAAAACACATGGTCATACAAGATCTGCTACTATTCTCCAGGAATGAAAAAGCTTTCCTTTTGTCTTCTTCATTTTCAAGTTCGACATTAGAGCAACATAACAGGAAACAACTCCTCTTCTTGTTTTTCCTTTGATTCTTTCCCGATACCATGCAGTCGACGGTGGGATCAGGCCTCCGGCGCACCTGAACTACTTCACCTTCTCGAGGGGGCACGGTGACACAGTCTTTGATCTTTGTACTTTCAGTAGTGTAACCCATGATTTTGCCTAAAAGAATTCTTTCAGTTTGCTACAAATTGGCAGAATGCATAGAGGTTAAATAGAGGGAAAGTCAAAGGCTGAGAGCATCTCTTTGTAGATGCTAATCTTAAACAATCTTTAATTCTTCCAGCAAAGGGCAAATTAAATAAATAAAAATTCATGGACTCCCTTGTTCTGACTTTCACAGCAAAAGGACACTGATTATGATAAGAAAACATTTGTTGAACTAACACTAGCTGCTTACGTAACACTTAAATTGATTCAATGTTTAATTTAAATTTATTTCTAATTTTTGGTAATGGTAAGTTTTATCTCAAGAATGCTCGGCAAACCCTAAAGAAACCCTTGCTCTTTGAATAATTCATAGCATAATTGAGTTCTCCATGTTTCTCATAAATAAATTGGAGTCATGTTCCCTCAATTATTTTTCTTTTGGCTTAAACCTCAACCCTAATCTTATTTGTCATGCTTAATACATCCTTTCACAATTTAATATTTATTTTGTTTCTTTGTTTATAACTAAAATGGGGTCATAACATTTCAAGTGAATTCTTAAAAACAATAAATAAAAGATTTCCAATTATTAATTAATTCTCTTATGTCATTCAAGTTCAAGCCCCTTGTTTACATCATTGCATAGTGAAAATAAATCATGAAAATATCAACACAAAATATTTCACAAATTATATTTACAAATATGTGAGTCAATTTATTAGATTTATTACAATCAAGTCACACTTTATCCAAAACCTACAATCAATTAAGCCAGTAAACAATTTTTCTTCACACACAAATACACATTAATTTATTTATTTTACACCATACATAAAAGCAATCAATTCTTGTTTGATCAGTACATTAATTTGAAAGCTTAACAGACCAATATCACCAAGCTAAACCGCATCACTTGGCTACCTTCTCATGCCCATCACCGACTTGGAAATTGGAACAACACATCACCATGGCAAGCCTGCTTCTCTCACTCTTCAAACTTTCCATGGCTTTCTCCAGTTCCTCCTCGTTCTCAAACTGGATGCTGGAGCAACACATGAACAAACTCCTCTTCTTCTGCTTCTTCTTGGCCGCGTTCATTTTCTTCCCTTTAGGGTATGGAACATCGACAACTGCGGCGGCCGCGGGAAGCATCTTGATGTTGGTTTCGGGAGGGTTGTCGACGGTGGAAACGGCAGCGTACCCGGTGGTGGTCTCGGTATAACTACCCATAGCTTGCTTTGAATTTTGTTTTCAGAGTGCAGACTACTGGAAAAACTACAAGCACTATATAGAGGCAAGGTCAATGTAGTATTCTTTAAGTTGCGTGCATGCTAAGCATTTGACGAAAAATTAGAAGGCAGGAAAGAGAACAGACAAAGCATTGAAGTCAATACACGAATGATACAAGGATTCGATGATTTTTATTGGTTTGTTCAAGGTTTATTCTATGGGCTTGGGATTATCATACAGGAATACATAGATATGGAATTTTATGAGGAAGTGGAACATTGGGTTACACAAGCCTCCTGTATTCTAAAAACAATAGAACAAGACTATAAACAAGAGAATTAAACGAAGATTAGGCACATTAGGGTATTATAATTATAATTATAAAATGAAGCTAGCTGAATCACTAGAGGCTGCTTCTTCGACATATTATGGGCGATTATAGTTTCTGGGAAATTTTCATATTTGAACATTTGACTTAATAACATTAGCACACACCATATATTTAAAGAGTTAAATTTAATTTTTTTATTTTTTAAATAAAAGAAAAAAATAATGAAAATTATGTGTGTGAGAGAGAGATTTAATAATCAAGTTTTTATCATTTTTTAATAAGAATTTAAAAATAATTTTAGAAATGATTAGTTATGGTTCACTAATCACAACTAATACGAAATAGAAAAAAATATATAGATATTTATTTACCATGCTTGAACGTAACTAAAAAATATCCCCATTTAGTGTAATTTTTTATTGTTATCTAATCATTTTTTTATTTTTAACCTTAAAATATATTTAATTTTTTATTTATTGTACTAAAACAACAAAGATGACGTCAGATTATATTCAAGAAGCTTTGAACTGACAATCTTTAATCTTTTATCATATGACAGACATTAAATTAAGCTAATTACCTGAGATAAAATAAAGTTCCACTAATTAGACTGATTAATTATCTGAATTTGTCCTGAATTAACTTAGATCAACTTAACTTGAACTATTGGGTTGAGTAGTCTTTTGCTAAGAACACTGTTACATTTTATTATTAATTAATTCTAAATTAAATATACATCTTAAAAACTAATATAAATTACATAAACTAATAGAATAGTTTGGTTGACAAGAAAACACAAAAAAAGAATAGAGTAGCTTGGGGCTTGGGTGATTTAGATTGTTGATGTAGATGTGGTCGTTGAAAAGTTATTTTAATTATAGCAATTAATGACAACATCAATGACTAATTGTGATAATTAATTTTATTGTTTTAATTCTCAAGTTAAATAAATTTATATTTTTTATTAATTCAATTAAAGTTCCGTATTTTTATTTTGTGTCACATATACCCTTATGACTAATAGTTAAAAAGTTACTTTAATTATAGTAATTAATGATAATATCAATGACTAATTGTGATAATTAATCTTATTGTATTAATTATTACGTTAAATAGATTTTAATAATTAAAGATCAAAATTTCATTGAATCAAATAGATTTTTGTGACTAATTATTGATAACTGTCATTAGTTAAAATACTCTTTATTATTTTATACTCATATAGTGTTGACATAGAAAGTGAAAAATATTATATAATTATATCATTATGTCTCATTAACATGGCATATTATGATCTCTTATGATACATTAACATACTACATGAGTACTATATGAGATAAAACATTAAAAGGGAATTTTTAACTAATCACAATTACTTAATAGTTAATTATAAAAAATTTATTTGATTAAAATTAAAAGTAAAAGTTTTTAAATAATTTATTTTTTTTTTGTTAAAATCAAGATGATAGCAAAATGACTCAAATCTTAAAATGGTTTAAAAGAAAAGGGAGAGAAAAGAAAAGGAACAAAAAGTTTTCTGCATTCTAACAGAGAAAAGCAATCCTCAACGTCTGGTTATTATTTAACTCCATTTCTCTCCCTCCGGAACTGTACCCTGACTTAAACTCATTTCTTCATTAAGAGCCAAGCCCATTTTAAAAAAAAAAAAAATCCTGTAACATTGCTCATCATCTGCAATGACACCTCAGATGTCATACTTCCACTTGTAAGTTCCACTCTCTGTCTGGTACAGTTCACTTATGTAAACAAAATGGACAAAATTTTATTGCATTTCCTGTTGTTTGAGGTTTAATTGAGCATTTGAAAAAGCTTGTCTTTTCATTTCTGGGTTTATTTTCTTTGTGGGTCTTGAATGTTATCGAGTTTTTTTGAGTAACAGTTTCAAAATTTGCACACCTTATGAATACCTTGGCTAGCTGGAAAAGATAATGCTTTGATGATTACAATGACAGATATAGTCTTTAATTGCCAACAAAAAGGAAATTTGTTTTACAGTCTTGCATTGAATGGACAAAAACTCTGAATTCTGGTAGTCTATTTGCTAGACTATGTGTATTGGAATGTTCTCACATGTATTTTAAAGTCAAGTTATATTGAGTTCCATGAAGCTGGGAAATCTTCTGCAATGGTTAAAGAATAAACAGGTATGGTTTTGTGATTAATATTTGAACTAATTTTGTTGATTGTGATTAATTGGTTTAGTCATATATATCATGATCTATAGCATTGGCATGGCAGGAAGGTATGGTAAAATTTGCCAGTAACTTCAGTTTTAATGTGCACTCTGACAAACTTTAGAAATTCAAAGTATTAGTATCACAATTGGGTAAATCTTTTGTCATGTGGACCACAATGCATTTCCCATGACTCTTGTTACATAGTCAATTCATGGATAAATCTTGTTTCATTGTGTTGTCAAGTGCTTGTAACATTCATGTGATTCTTGTGAAGCTCTATTAACACAGAAAAGCAATGACTTTTCTTCTTGCCCAGTCAACAAAGCATTGATCTTTGCTATGCAATTAGTTCTTAAAAATGAAAATCAAACTCTCATTAACTAATAGGTTTTTGCATTCAAAGGAATGATTTTACATGCTTAAAATGTTGCTTTCAGCATCAGGATTTTTCCAAAGTATAACCAGCTTTTTGACCCTTCAGGAGATTGTCTGTTCAACATCCACCTTGCAGTCATGTTCCAGACACCCTTTTGTGGCCTCTTTCTCCTGTGGCGGATTACATGCGTTGCCAACCAAACATGTTGCAGTCAAATCACCATGAATTTGTTGTGAAAAAAGTACTTTCACCAGTTTCCTTTAGAAGTTCCTTGAGCCTTCAACCTGTTAGAAGCTTGCAAACTTCCATGGATGCAGGGAAAACATTCATGTTCTGCAAAACACTACGGTCAAAAGATAGTATAAAGTCAATACAGATGCAAAATTTGAGTGAGAAGGCTCAGGTATATGGTCATTATAGCTCTCACGTATGCTCTAATGATGAAAATCGCAAGGAAGAGCAAAGGAGGAGGAAGATAGGTCTGGCAAACAAAGGGAGGGTGCCATGGAACAAAGGCCGGAAACATAGTGCAGGTAACTCCATTCTAAAATTTAAATTAATCACCTTGGTTTCAATCTTTATGCAATTGGTAAATCCCAAAGGTTTAAATTCTGGAACACACAGAGACATGTTTACGAATCAAGCAAAGAACAATAGAAGCCTTGAAAGATCCCAAGGTGAAGTCATATGAGACTGAAGCAGTTTTGAGATGTTTTTATTTTGCACATGGATATTCTTGAAATAGTGGGTAAGCACTCATGATATGTTACTAAAAGAATAAGAGTTGATCTCATTACAGCTGCACCATCATATGCTATATAGATAGGCATCAATTTTAATGGAATTATAGGAGTAATCATTTTTACTAGTGAACTAGTTTTTCAGTCGGCAGCAAAAGTATGTGACATTTTGTTTTCCTATATTTTATCTCTATTATTGCTACTTTTTTATTTATTTTTCTGATAATCATTGAAAATTCATCCATCCTTTCATTTCCAGGTTAGGAAGAAGATGTCTGAACATCCCCGTACTCATAGGTAATTTTGCTAGACAAATTTTCATTTTGTGAGTCTGCAGAAACTTTTGCAGTGGATCTGTCATTAACCATCAAACCTAGAGTTTATTTCAGGTTTTGAATTTTATAGATGTTTCATAATACATTCAACACAAAAGCTTAAGTAAATAGGTTGAGACCAACCTATCATTATGTCCCTTATAACTTCCCCTAAGTACAGGCCAGGTAGCCCTTAAATGTGTTATAATTAAAATTGGCCTGAGAACTAGTACTTACATGTGTTAAAATTAACTAATACCCTGACAGCCAAGCATAGTTGGCTGCATATCCTACTCACATGCTGGACCTAGTGTTCCAAAAATTTAAAGCTAGCCTTCAGTCTAAAAGTTTTTAATTAAAGATTCACCTTTCAATAAGGTAACATTACAGGCTAACAATATGAGCGGACATTTATTTCAAAGTCCTATCAAAATGCAACTACACATCTTTTAGATGGTCTCTAATGGTCTCTGCAGTGCATATATTGCTGTTGCAGTTTGCATTACTTTTTAAGCATCTTACAAGGGTAATGTGGTTTCTATCTCAACACAAATGAACAAATCATGTGATTGATGTGCATGTTTGCATTATCAAGATAGAAAGTTGCCAAGTAAGCAACAAAAGTTTGTAACATATTAATCTCAGTCATCCTTGGGTGCAGATGCATCCTTTCATTACTATATATGTAATCTTAGTCATTTTTGCTTAATATGCACCTTGGAATGAGCTTTTCCAACTTTTAGCATGAATTGGTGTGTCATTAAAACAAAGCTAATAAGTTACAGTAAATCTCACCTCCAAAGATCATGGAAATATGACAATCTTGCAGCAAGCAAAGCAAGGCAAGAATTGGGTCTTCATTGAGACATGTTTGGGGCAAACGTTTGAAATGGAAATGGTTGGGCGAGAGATTTTTTCTATCATGGTTGGAAAGCATAGCAGAAGCTGCTAGGAAAGGAGGGACTGACCAACCCGAGCTAGACTGGGATAGCTATGACAGGATAAAACAAGAAATAGCTCTTGAACAGCTCCAGTGGGCTACAGAGAAGGCCAAGGGAAAGGAGATGGCCAAGGTAAGAGCAGCAACAGCACAAGCTGAAAAGATGGCAAGGATTGCTCAAAAGAGAAAAGAGCAGGAAGAGAAATTAAAAGCAAGAGAACTGAAGAGAAAGGCACGAGGAAAATCAAAGAAAGATGGGGAGGTTGCAGATAACCAAGGTTTGAAACTTAAGCAGAGATTAACAATGGTAAGAAACCTCAGAAAGACATAAATTTAGACCCTCCAACCTGCAGCAATAGTCTACTAGTAATTATTTGGATAGGCTGATGACTCTACCATTTTAGACTGATCATAAAACCTTAAGGATGTTTTAAAAAAGTAACAAGTTATTCTGTAGTGTGACAGAGAATGAATAAAGCAGAGAAAATGAAAAATGGATAACTCAAATCATAACTATAACAATGGGCAAAAGGAATTTTTTTCCTAGGCCAGTTTCCAATGTTCTCTTCCCAAAGTTTCTCTTTGAAAGAAAACTCTTCCATGATATTTTGATTGTCTTGTGGCAAACACAAGTTGAATGGACATTTATCTTGGATTGTTTCCTATCTGAAGTTCATTACAGGGAACAATCAGCTCCATAAAAGTCCTCTTATTCCCCTTTACAAACCTATTGGGTAAAATTGCCTGAATATGTGCTTGTATTTTTGCAGATTGTCACTGCAATCTACTGTATTAGGGAAAAGTAGCTTGTGAAGGGCTTGTGCTGACAGAACTATTATTAGTGGTTTCTGTTTATAATAAGCCTTTTGTTTCGATGGTTCCCTAAATTATTTTCTCTATGGTAATATCTTTTATCCTTAGATCCGCAAAAAGAAATCCATACATAGTCAAGTCAGTATTCAAGGAGACACGGCACATATCCCAGCTTTGGAGATATTGAATATAGAGCTTATTAAGAAAGAGAAAATGCAAAATGAAGTTTCACTTGCAGAGCAGATCAAAGCAGCCAAAAGTAGAAGAGAAAAATCAGTTTCCACAAAGCTTATGGCAGTCTCATCCTCCAATCTCTCATATAGTGCGAGACTAGAAAAGTAAGCTCCAAATACATTTGTTTCTGTACACAAATCAATGCAAGGTGCATCAGGCAAAAGGTGATTTATCCTTTTTCAACTCTCTATTACTTGCTTTCACTGATATTGTTTATTTCAATGGTTCCATTATCACTTTTACTTTATAGCAAGAGAAAATAAATTTTGGACCCATTCCACTCGGTCACGTCTAATCCATGAAGCAAATTTTAATTGAAGTGAGCATTGACTTGCTTTGTTCTTGCCCTGCTTCCTGCTCTTTCTTTATCCATATTTTTCCAGTTATGTTCATTATTCTACTTTCCTGCTATTGCAACAGGGTAGCTTAGTGAATGCTTTTAGCTTGGAGGAGCTATTGCCTTTTCATCTGAGTATTATGTTCAGGCTCAAGCAGGAGGCGATGCCATGTTAAATTTTTTATTTTGGATGTTTTGAGAAATAGAGTTAAAGTGTTTTGCTTCCCCGTGATTCTGGTAAAACTAGTATGTATATGTAACAACACAAGATGGAGCCTCTCTAGGTATTCTTTAATGCTCTATTATTCTTTAACTCTTGTGAACTATTGCATCGTTTTCTGGTAATGCTTGTGTCAACTGGCTTTCATGGAAGATTTAATGATGTCCTCTACATGGTTGTTACAAATTCTTTTAATTATTTGTTTTCCTGTTATCACAAACAGAGTAGCTGACAAAGAAATTCCATCATCATATCCTTTTTAGTCATAAAAAATGTGACCATTTCTGCATTGTAGAAGAAATATTTAAAATAGGTGGGATTCAAGGCAAAATATATGTCCACGTTTAGGCAAATGTATGTCTCGGCAAGCTCCGCTAAGGTGATAGAAGATTTAAGCCCACAGACAAAAAATAACTCCCTGGATTTTATTCAAATTAGATCTTTTGATATCTCTAGATTTTATTCAAATTAGATCCTTTAATACCTATTAAGAACTCTTATGCCTCTATAAACTGAATGCTTTTACTGATCCATCTCAAACAAATTTCACATTTCCGTTACTGATCCATCTCAAACAGAATTCACATTTCCAATATCAGATATTTCCATTATTGATCCATTTCAAACAAATTTCACATTTCCAATGTCAGAACTGAAGACGAGATTTCCACAACATTTGTTTCAAGAAAGGAAGATACAGTTACATTTGTTTCAGAAAAGAAAAAGTAATATTAGTCTATCCGGTATAACTGCTTGGAACTAACCAGAGAGCAGGAATAAAACAACTTCAATCAAAAAAGGTCGAGTGCAATCAATAACCTGGGCAAAATCAGTTCATAACACAGTATCACCTTTGGCACCATCAATATCATCATCATGCAAGACATCCAACCAGATTTCACACCATAAGATGTGAACAAAGAAATATTCATAAACTTACTCAATGTATTCAACAGCATTTTAGTAACCATAAATCCCAGACATATTCCCATTATCTACAGCCTAAAATAGTCTATGATAAACAAACATTTTAAGACTGGTAGTTCCCACCAGGCATGTTTCCTCCGCCCATGTTTGGAGGTGGTGCATAGTTATTCTGGTACTGAGGCATGTTTCCTCCACCCATGTTTGGAGGTGGAGCATAGTTATTCTGGTAATGAGCAGGCGTGTTACTGGACCACCCTTGATTTGATGGCTGCTGCATCCCTCCTCCCATGTTTGGTGGAGGCATCCCTCCTCCTCCCATGTTGTTTGGTGGTGGCATCCCTCCTCCTCCCATGTTGTTCGGTGGTGGCATCCCTCCTCCCATGTTGTTCGGTGGTGGCATCCCTCCTCCTCCCATGTTGTTTGGTGGTGGCATCCCTCCTCCTCCCATGTTGTTTGGTGGTGGCATCCCTCCTCCTCCCATGTTGTTTGGTGGCATCCTTCCTCCTGAATTAGGAGCATTCTGCATGGCAGGAGACATCTCCCTGTTCTGATAGGGCTGCTGCATATTCTCCCTTCTTCTCTCATAGTTTCTTGATCTATCATAATTGCGAGGTCTATCATTACGCCGGTTCCTTTCATTTGCTCTAGCATTGTTCCTTACCCATTCCTCATGATACTTCGGATCATATGGAACTGCTTGCCCATTGATGAAAGGTTCTCCTGAAAATTGATAATTTATTAGAAGTGCTAATAAATATTGATTTATTAAAGCAGTAGGAAACACCAGTTATCATTTATTTCAATTTGTTCCAAAAATTATGGACTCCACTCAGTATTCACAATAACTAGATATTGTTAATTAACAAGTTTTCAGATATTTGCAAGTCACAGTTAAACTCGTCAAAAATTAAAAGGGATATAAAACAAGATTCAAATGGTATTAAAAAAATGCATATCTACCTCCATAATCCTTATTCTTCACATCCAAGTAGGAATCAGGAAGAACCCACCGAACTCCTTCAAGTTCTGCATGGAAAATAAACTTTATGAGAACATCCATAAAAAACATTAAAAGTGACAAGAAAATTTGAGAACTTAAGAGGACATGCACCTTTGATCTTGTATGAGAGCTCTTCAGACACAAGAGCTCCAAATGCATAGTAGTGCCTGGTAGAAACTGAATATATCTTCATTCTTGCTTCCTCCTCACTGTATACAAGATATACATAAACAAATCATAACAAAGTAATGTATGTATTTCCAATTCCAAATATCATTCTGCTAGGGATGAATAGAAAACAAATATCTGTAGAAAATCATTGCTAAAAATACTGAAATCCCAATGTTGAGATGATATAAGTTTAAATCATCATACTTCTAAAATGGCCCTTTTGCAGCAATTAATAATCTAACAGGCTGCAGTTCATACATAACAGAGCTAAGAGCCCTTGTAAAATAAGCATCATATATTAAAAGAAAGCACCACAACTACACTAAAGCCAAATGTTTTCTCAATGCAGTTTATAAGTTTAACAACCGAATGAAAATTTGCAAAACATTACCGTTCTCACTCAAAAGAAAACATAACTAAGACCAATACTCAAGCATTAAACCCCGACCACCATTTACAAAGTACAAGCTTTGCCACTGAATTGGATAGTAATCCAGCTGCCTATAGTCTCACACTCACAGGACAGTCATTTTCCCACAAAATGGATATTATAAGACATAACACTGAAACTATATTCATACTGCATGAGTAAATAAAGATAAATAAAAAATTAAAATCATTCATTTTCTTATTAAAAATATTTTAATTATTCAATTAAGAACAATTAAATTACCCACTTCAAAAATAAAATAATGGAATAAAAAACCAAAACAACCAACTATAAATCAACAAAAATAACCAAAAGAAGAAAAAAAATACCTGCCCACAATTTTAGCTAGGGTTTTGATATAACTATCAATAATGTCATCCCTCGTAGCATCCTCTTTGGGCGGCTCCATCACCACGAGCCAATGCTCAAAATCACAGCCGTCGAGTAAGATCGTCTCTTTCGGGGGCCGGTTAGAGTAGTTAGGGTTTGGGTCGTTGAGGGAGGACCTGGCAGCGCGTGTGGCGAACGATTTGACGGCGGGGGAAAGGGAGTCACGACAAAGGAGAGAGGAGCAAAGTGGCGCACGCAGACGACGGAGGAAGGAGAGGGAAGGGGGTGGAGATGGGATGATTAAGGTTTTGGGGGAGACAGCGACGGCGGAGGAAAAGGAAGAGAAAGGGCGGGAGTAAGGGAAGAGAAGGGAAGTCAGGGTTTTGGGTTTTGAGAGGAGAGAGCGATAGAGGGATTGGGTTGCCATTGTTGTACTTCGTTTTGAGGAGTCTGATGAGAGTGCGAGGAAGAGACTGGAAAAGGGAATTGAGGGTTTTGGTAGGGTTTTATAGAAGGTGGAGAAAGGGATATTCTGACCTAACGAAAATTGGTCCGAGATATTTTAGTTAATAGATAAAGACACAAAATAAAATAAACTTTACTTTTTCTTATTCTTTAATAAAGTTTGGTTGATTTTTATTAAATATCTAATTAATTACAAGTATTAAAAAATATAAAATGACTATAATATTTTCTATAAGTGAGAATCATTATAGTTTAGATTAGAGTAGATAGATTTTAATAAAATTTTATTAAATAAGTAGCTCACAATTGTTTTTTCAAATATTGTTTTGATATTTGCATATCCTACTCGCACAAGAGGAGAAGCTTTCTATCAGCATATTTATTATCTAAATCACAAAAAAAAGGGTAGCATGCAGCAAAAATAATAAAATCGAAAATAGGAGATACAACCAATACGAAGTGTTATGTGTCTACATTTTCAACCTTAAAAATATTTTATTTTACTTAATTATACAACATCTTCATTACAATAGTTCTTTCACCCATACAAGAGAGATCCACCTTAATTCAAATCTAACTCGATGCTAATATCTCTCATAGGAGTGGAGGCTAGATTTACCTTAATCTGAATCTATTTTGACATTGATATCTCTTTGAGTCTATCTCAACTTTAGTATCTCTCATGAGAGTGGAGGAGAGATCCGTTTTAGTCCAGGTATACATCGACGTTGGTATCTCTCTAAGTTTACGTCAATGTTGGTATTTCTCATGGGAGTGGAGGAGATACCCACCTTAGTCCGAGTCTACATCAATGCTAGTATCTATTGTGGGAGGTCCACGTCAATGAAGAGTTGGGCTCGAGCTCACATTTTAAATTCAAAAAAATATACTTATTAGTAGGTGAAGAAATACTTTTATTTAAAAGCCCAAAATCTCTCCCATTTTTTATAAATGTGGGATCTATGACACTGGGTACCAACTTATGATAATTAAATAAGTAAATTTTAATAAAATTTTATTAAATATCTAATTATTATATGGTAATTTCATTAATTTTCTAATTCAGATATATTGTAACTGATAAATTTTGGTTGGTTTTTATTAAATATCTAATTAATTAGAACTGTTAATAAAACTTTGAATAAATATTTGGAAAATTAGTTTGTGAATTAATTCTTGTTAATGTTAATTATGTTGATATTTTTAAAAAATGTGACACGAAATACTTTTTCAGCTTTTACATCACTAATTATGGCTTTCAAAGACAAATTTTAAAAGAAAAAAAAAACCCAAAAAATATTAATTAATGGAAACCATTGTTAGAAAGTAAAAGTGAAAATAGTTTTAAAAAGTTCAACAATGCTTGCCTTCTTTTTCCCTTTGCTATAGTTCTTCTAATTCCAAAAATTATTTTAAATAGAGAAATAGGTGATTAATTGATACGTATTATCGATGTATTATAAACAATCAAAATACTATCTCCTCTCTTCTTTATCTTCTTTGTAGTTTTTGGCTCACACCTTAATAAAAACTTTGGCCACACTGAATTATGCAATTTTGGTATGAACAATTTCATACAGCCTTGCAAGTTTGGGGCTTTTGTGCCACTTTGCCATTTAAAATTATCCCAAACATAGTATAAAACTACAGTTTGGAACCAAAACATTCAATAATCCATATCTTTCAAGTCAAAGAAAACTATAATGATGGCTTGGTTTGATAAACATGGCTGGATCAAAGTTGCCTTATTACTTTCATAGTTCAAATACAAAGGATTGGGATCAAATTGATTGATTAAGCTCAAATTTGATTACCAAATTGGGAATAGTTCTGTCGTTTCATTACATGCCATAATCAATTATTTTAGCTTTCTCCCACCAACCTTATTTGAGCTGTCAAAGTAGGGGAAGATTGGGTGAGGCCACCAATATTTAACCCATGGCAGTCAATATATTAGCTCACCAGAAAAACCTTCATTAGCCAAAGACTGAGCATTGAATTTTTGTTTCATTTCTTTGCTTTCTTTTGCCTTTTTGTGTCTTGCTTTGGGTTTCTTGTGAAGAATTCCATTTATCAGAACCCCACCAAAACTCTTCTTTCAAAGAAGGAAAAAGCCTAGTCAAGCCAGCCCAATGCCCCAAATTGGCTAAATCCACATGCATGCAAACTTAACTATTCATTTTCTTTTGCTTGTGCAAAGGATACCCAATTTGGTGTGTTAGTTCATCTCCTTGTATTTTTTCTTTCTTCACATAAGCTTACGCATCCCCAGTTTTCCCTCTCAACTTTCACCTTCCTTTCTCTCAATGGAACTGCCTGTGAAGTCACCGGATGCCGGTGGCCGGAAAGCTCCATACAGATTGGAAACTAAAAATTTGTCTTACAAGTTGAGCAGCAAATTTGAAGAGTTTAGATGGGTTTTTGGTGGCTCGATTAATCCAGATAGAGGTCCCAAGTTCATTTTGAAGGGTGTGAATTGTGAAGCTAGGCCTGGAGAGATTTCCGCGATAGCTGGACCAAGTGGAGCAGGAAAAACTACATTGCTGGAGATTCTTGCAGGAAGGATACCACCCTGTAAAGTGTCATCAGGGGAAGTGCTTGTCAATGACAGGCCTGTTGATAATAAACTGTTTCGAAGAGTTTCAGGATATGTTACCCAAGATGATGCTCTATTTCCATTGCTTACAGTTGAAGAAACACTCATGTATAGTGCACTTTTGAGGCTACCAGGCGGAAGAAAGGAAGTTAGTTCTAGAGTGAAAGGGCTATTGAAGGAGCTTGGTTTGGAGCATGTGGCGGGTTCCAGGATTGGTGAGGGATCAAACAGTGGCATATCTGGTGGAGAAAGGCGCAGAGTATCGATTGGAGTTGATTTGGTTCATGATCCTGCTGTTATCTTGATCGATGAACCAACTTCAGGATTGGATTCAGCTTCGGCCCTTCATGTAGTGACACTGCTAAAATCAATGGCAGTTAATCAAGGTAAGACTATTGTTTTAACCATTCACCAACCTGGTTTTCGGATCCTCCAGCTGGTTGATCGCATTGTTTTGCTATCAAATGGAGTTGTTGTTCATAATGGAACGTTGAATCTTCTTGAAGAAAGGCTAATGTTCGCTGATCATCGTATCCCTCGTCGTGTCAATGTTCTTGAATTCGCCATCGATGTTATAGAAAGTTTGGCCGTGCCAAATTCAGAATCTCTAAGTAGCATAAACGGTGATGATTGTAGAATGATGAGCCCCTGCATGAATCTTGAAAGAAAGCTTCTCTTCTACCCCAATTCTCGGTTGGAGGAGGTTTTGATACTAGGACAAAGATTTTGCAGCAACATATTCAGAACCAAGCAACTCTTTGCTACAAGAGTTATACAAGCCTTGGTAGCTGGATTTGTACTTGGAACCATATATTTCAATGTTGGAAATGATAAAGGAAGGATTGCTTTACAAACTCAAACAGGTTTTTTTGCCTTCACACTGACCTTCTTGCTATCTTCAACAACAGAAGGCCTGCCAATTTTCTTGCAAGAGAGAAGAATTTTAATGAGAGAGACTTCAAGAGGAGCTTATAGAGTTTCCTCCTATGTCTTAGCCAACACAATTGTTTTTCTTCCTTTTCTTCTGATGGTCGGCATCCTCTTCACCTCACCAGTTTACTGGCTAGTTGGTTTGAGAAGGGACACCATTTATGCGTTTCTTTACTTCTCCCTGGTGGTTTGGATGGTTCTTTTGATGTCCAATTCTTTTGTGGCATGTTTCAGTGCTCTTGTGCCAAACTTCATCATGGGGAAC
This sequence comes from Theobroma cacao, assembly GCF_000208745.1. Taxonomy (NCBI): domain Eukaryota; kingdom Viridiplantae; phylum Streptophyta; class Magnoliopsida; order Malvales; family Malvaceae; genus Theobroma; species Theobroma cacao. The sequence goes on from NC_030856.1 coordinate 6,323,677, forward strand.
TCAGTGATTGCAGGTCTAATGGGATCTTTCTTTCTCTTTTCAGGGTATTTCATAGCCAAAGATAAAATACCAAGTTACTGGATTTTCATGCATTATTTGAGTTTGTTTAAGTACCCATTTGAGTGCTTTCTGATAAATGAATTTGGAGGAAAACAAGGCCAAAGGAGGTGCATAGAATTTGAGTATGGAGAATGTAGTTTATTGGGAAGTGGGTTCCTAAGACAGCAAGACCTGAAAGATTCACAGAAATGGAGCAATTTAGCTGTGATGTTGGGCTTCATAATTGGGTATAGAGTGCTCTGCTTATTTATTTTGTGGTATAGATGTTACAGAGCAATAAAGTAGACAATCTTTCCTTTTCTTTTCTTTTTCAAATTATTATTATTATTATTATCATTTTTTATTACTGATAGTGATTGATATATAAACTGATGCTTAAATTAATGCAAAATCTATATGCATATTTTGTTTAAATTCATTCAGAAAAGGAATTCTAGCAGATAGTTACATCAAAATATATGTAAACTCGCCATCAAATTCAATGTTCCAGGGATGTTAGATGAACACATGAATCCTAAGGTTTTTTTTCTTGCTGTTCCCACTAAATTTCTAGCCATTCTGCAAAATTAATAATCCATTTACAGTTACCCTCTCAGCCATAGTTAATCTTTCTATTTAAAGAATTGATACTAGCTTTAAATAGTATGGCTAGTAACTTGAATTCTATCAGCACTAACAAGTTTTTTAAAACATTTGCTGTGGCTGCGTTACCATGTTGAACAACAAAAATTGCCTTGTAGTTGCACGTACGATTGGATCAAACTAAACAATAGCTCAAACAGTGAAGAGATGAATACGTTACAAAATGCCAAGAACAATGAAACTACACCAGAGCATTCTGTTTATACAGAAGAAAGAAGAAACTGTGTGAGCAGAGAAGAGTTTATTCACCTGATGTCACAAAGTATTGCTCTTATACACTCTCGATATGCAGTACTTTTTCTTGCTCTTTCTCCTTTTAACTTACTCGAGTGGTTTTAAAAGAATCAAAATATAAAGGCCTGATTGACTACAATTTACACAAATTTACAGCATTGCTGGTCTCACAAGCAGGAAAGATGAGAAATGTATAGTTTGGCTAGCAATTTCCAATGCCCTGGCTTTCTTTTAACTAAGAAAAATCAGGGAAAAAAATTTTCAGAACACTAGCCAAAGGATACCAAAACAATAATTACACCAATCTAATTGCTTCGGTCGTATATCGAATTGAATGTCATTGTAGCATACGATGTGGTAATATTTACTGATGATGAAGATGAATTCCCCGCTTTGCCTGTGCCTTCAGAAGTCAAGTCAGACTTATCTTTGTGGCCTCTGAGACTCATGAACTCCGAAAGAAGGCCAGGTCTTGATATATTCTGGTCATTGACAGCCGCCTCACCCATTAGCATCTTCACCACTTCAGACATGGTTGGTCGGAGCTTTGGCATGTCTTGGGTGCAGAGTAAGGCAATTTTTAGGAACCTCTGAGCTTCTTCATCATTAAAGTCTCCGTTCAATGATGTATCAACTAATTCCACTAGTTGTCCCTGCTCATACATCTCCCATGCCTGCAGTTGTAAATTGCTTAGCAAGGAGTGTCAAAATCTTAAATCTAAACCCAAGAACCAAATTGAAACAGATGATGTTCGGGGTGCAACGAAGTACAGTAAACATGTTGACTGGAGATAATGAGGCAACACTTTCACATCATTGGTATGACACCCAAAATTAAGATAAAAAGGGAAAAGCAAGAGACAGATACAGACCCTGGCCCTTCCAAAATAACAGTTAGAGCTTTTGGTCAAAGTGGTGTACCATATGGATATGTCTATCCGTAGTCCTTAAGCATAGAATTCTAAAAAGCCTAATCTTTCTCCCCAAGAAGTAGTAACAGAGTCAATGACTTTAGTGCATTCTACTGACTTTGGACAATTTAACCACAGAATAACCTGGATGGCAACATCTGATGTGTTGGCTACGATATAGCCAAGCATGCAGTCAGTGGATTAGCGAAGCAGAGATTGACCTAAAACATTGGATCCAAATCATTTGACATGGTTGGTTTCTGATGGCAGACTGCACCTGAAGAATTTGTCGAAATCACATGAGGTCTAACTGGTTTGCCCCAATGTAAAACTGGATAAATATTCTACCTAAAGAAGAATTAGATTACCTTACATGAATTTGGAAAAAGCTTGTATCATGATTTAATTACAGTTTTACCTAATTGGAGGAGTGATGATCATATACTTGGAAATGAATATGGGAGATCTACTGAAATTAACATGTGATCCACTATTTGACACCCAACAGGTATCTTTAAAAAGAAAACAGTATAGAATAAGTACAGAACATAAAATATATAAGGAGTTCAAGACCATAACTAATCTCCCCAACAAATATTACCAATAAATACCCCATAGTTCTATTTTCACCATATGGAACATTGACAATCCAAATATACTTCCTTCATCATTTTGCAATTTCAACATTTTTCTCATATTTCTCAGAAAGTGCACTTGCATGAGAGGTCTATTTTGAATATTATTAGAAGTAAAATATAATGTTTGTTTAGGCTAAAAACTCTAGGACCAATGGAGATTGAATAGGTACCTCCCACATGGGTTATTATCTCTCCATCTATCTCTGCATTGAAAGACTATTCAAGCTATGAGTTATATGGATGATAGCTAAAGACTTAAATGACCCTAGCAATGAAAACTATGACAAGATAAAAACAGAGGAAATTCATACCCTTTCAAGAAGATATTGCTCTGACAGAGGTAATCTCCTGTTTGTGTTGCATCTACCACTAACAATTTCCAATAGCAAAACACCAAAACTGTAAATATCCGCTTTCCTCGTCAACTGACCTCTAATAGCATATTCGGGTGCTAGATAACCTCTACATAAACAACATAAGGATACACAAACAAATTAACAATGCTGAATGGAAGTTAGGTAGATCATTAATTAAATAATTAAATTAAAAGGTGAACTAGATTAAAGGTACATATGCAAAAGCTTCACCATGCCTAACAGCTTCCAGTACAATCAGAATATAATAACTCTAATAGCATGCCATGAGAGGCTTAGAAAAGTCTCAATCACAAGTTACAGCTTTATGTATCAGTCAGTCACCCAAAAAAAAGTGACAACAGAAACTGGTTAAAAATGATAAAGAGTAACCAAGATAAAAAAACAAATCTATAAAGCCAGAAGACTTGGTAGTTAGAAACATAACAACCATCCCCCATGGTAAAATGTACACTGTACATTAAAACCAGTCAAATAACTATTCTAGAAGATTATATCAAAAATATATTCTATTGATACTCTAAAATCATCATGTAGCTCATAATATAGTCTCTTCACTAAGAATGAGAGATAGAACTGACAAGTGCATACAGTAATTTAAAAACTCACGTGGTTCCAGCAACACGTGTACTAATATGAGTCACATATTCAGGGAAAAGCTTCGCCAGACCAAAATCCGAAATTTTGGGCATGAGATTTTTATCAAGGAGAATGTTGCTTGCTTTGATGTCTCTGTGAACAATATGTGGTCGAACTTCCTCATGAAGAAAAGCAAGCCCCTTTGCAACACCAATGCAAATGTTACGTCTTGCTTGCCAACTGAATTGCATACTGCTATGGCCTCCACCTACAAGATAAAGAGGCCTTAAGTTATTATTGTTCAAATGGTTAATAAACCCAAACCCAGAGAAGTAGTAATTACCAAGAAGCGTTTGTGCAAGACTGTTATTCTCAAGATAGCCATAGACCAAAATTCTGTGGTTTCCTTCCACACAACAACCATACAACTTAACCAGGTTTTCATGCTCTATATCTGCAATCACATTTATTTCTGTCAAGAACTCTCGCACCCCTTGCTTTGAGTCAGCAGACAGCACCTTTATAGCACCCACCGTACCATCTCTGAAAGTTCCCTGTTCATTAAAACAATGATTGGTAAGAAGTTAGCCTTGGATGTTGAAATAATAAGACAGGCTTAGTTTTATATTTCAGCATTTATTGAGGCATTCTTTCAAAAAGATTTAAACAAAAGAAAAATACTTGCCATTACCTTGTAGACAACACCGAAACCTCCCTCTCCAATTTTATTGGAATAATGAAAATTTCCAGTTGCCATTTTCAGTTCCTTGTAAGTAAACAGTTTAGTGTTCTGAATACCTGCAACCTCTGTGCCAATGAGTACACATTAGGAGCTTTTCCTAGTATATAACAGATACAGAAGGAAGCACTATCCAAGATGGGAGGAGCATTTTAGCTGTATGAAGGAAATACATTTCTAGTAACAGATAACTTTAAAGGAAGTCAGACCTAATAAGAAATTTATAAAAATTTTAGCAACTCATCAGGGCTGGCTCTCAATTTTTTTTTCTTTTTTCAAGTTTATCGGTGTAGGATGGCTGATGTTATCACTGGAATAATGTCAAAGTCACCTAAACTTCCATCAATTTAGTAATCCCTCTTTCAAGCCAGATTTTATAGTGCCATACGCCCCTTTTGCTTAGGATTGTTAGTTCCAAACTGAAGACCAAACATTAAGTCAGGTTACCAGCATACCTTCATCGATTTCTACTGTTTGTTCAGCTGAGAAAGCTGCCTTCTTTCTCGAAAATAAAAATGAGAAACAAGTCATCACCAGCTGCTGTTCAACTTGAATGCCTTCACTTAAATGAAAACCCTGCCTGCCACTGTAAAGCATCAATTAACGGTCATCATCTTCCTTTTTTTTTTTAATCTGAAATTATCATACTGTAAGCACATCAAAAAGAGTATATTGTTGCCTTATCATATCCTAACTAACCATTACAGCATTCTGATGAAAAAAATAGACAAACGAAAAGGTAAACGTATCTCTTTGAGTATGATGATGATCATCATTGACCTCCTAAATCATTTCAGCTTTATGCTTTATATGATTGTTTAAGAATACAAATATCAGCTGCCATGAATCTCAACCTCACATTCATTCTCTCATATAAAAGGTAACTGGATAGCGATTCAAACCTACAGCAAACCTAGGCAGCACTAGTTCAGCATCTTTAGCACACGTCTCTAGCAAAACAATGAAGCAAAATACCTTTTGATAATCTCCATTTTAAGATAAATATAACCTTTTCCATAAATTAGATTCATAAAAGCATCGAGGCGGATAATTTACGGATGCATATTACCTATGAGTATGTCGAGCAATAAAAAGGTAAAACTTTGGCATTGTTATTAAAGGACTCCTAAACACAGACAACATCCAGACTACATTATTAGCAAGAGTCTGGTGAACCAAGATAAAGACAGCACTAATTATAATGTCCATGTAACAATCTAAATGCATGCAGAAAGTTGGCGAACTTAGAAACATTCCAACTTCAATGAGCATCATCAAGAGTCCAGTTCACCTTAATGGTGAAGAGTACAATACATGAGTTGTAAGAGATCTTCATAAGAACATGATCATTGAACTGTTTTGAAATAGTAATACTAAAAAAGAGAAGCAAATGTGATAATTCCCCTTAATAATTGAATGAAAAGAAACAATGGCTGTGGAGATTATGTCTAATTAGATACTAGGCCAGAGATAGTCCATCGTTAGCATATGAAAGAAATTAAGACAGAACTGCCTGAAGGATTAAGTAGCAAGGTCTTAATTTAACTTGAAAAGAAATAACAAAAGTTGGATGATAAAAAAAATTAGTTGAAAAATCAGGTGCGGCAAGCTAAAGAGGATAGTGAGTGCAATTACATTAACGAGATCACTACTTATACTTCCAAATGTGTTTTGCCTTCTAATATTAGAGAATTACCAAATTTGCTTGAAAGGTCAAGGGGAAGACTTTAGATCTCCTAGAAAGTTCCCGCGAGTTCAAACCCTCCCAAACAGACAAGAATTTCTCAATTCTCCTCAATTTTTGAGGACGTCAAGAAATTATAAGATCTACAACACCTATACCTTCCAAAAAAAATTTTTTTTTTTTAAAAAGGGAAGAAAAATGAAAGTAGAACCATTGTAAAATCTTCCACTACGCAAACTTGAAACTTCTAAGTACCACAACCTTTCATTAGATTCAAAGCTAAAACACTATAACATTAGCCCCAAGTAACAAAGCCAATGAAAACACAACATTCCTTTCTTTTGTGTCACAAAGAATCCAGGAAAACAAGAAAAACAAATAACCATAAACACCAAGCATCCAAATTTGGTCAAGTAAACTACTTTTTGAGTATATCCAAGCAAACCAACCAAAGTTAAAGAGATCTAAACTATTGTAAAGCAAAATTCAGACAACCAAACAAAACCCAGATTGGAAACTAACCTTAGGTGCTTCTGCGAGCTGCAACAAAGATTCAGACAACCTTAGAATCGTGTAATAATAGAGTTGTGCTGTTAAAAGCTGGTCCTTCCCAAGTCGTTAAACTGGAAAATAATTGCACCAACCGATACTCAAAATATAAAGGGAAAAAATTTCTAAAAACCTCCCCAATGTTTTACATAATATCCATTTCGTCCCTAAAGGTTCTTTCAACCTTTATTCTTTTCGTTATTTTATGACGTCATTTTACATGTTTTTGCGAATTTTAAGTAATTTTGACGTCAGAATTTTGCTTTGGTTTGGATTTTTGACGTCATTATTTTGTAAAAAATTGATTACAATTCCCAAGTGAATGCTTTGACGAGTTGGGGTTTAGAAAAGTCAAAATAGCCCTTTTCTTTCCTTTGACAGGACTTGCATATGGAAATACATATATTTTATTTTTATTTTATATTATTATATTTGGACTTTATAGTTTATTTTTAATAATTGAGATTAACTTACTTTTCTTTATTTAATAATAGATGTTGCAACTCAAAAGCCAAGGATAATTAAGCTTTGTTCCCACTTTTCCTATTCGCAACTAGGGAGCGTGTTTAATGTTTGACCCTTTCAGAGTTATTTACATTTTCATCCTCCTAACTTTGAATTCTTCTAATTGAATCATTAATATCACTAAATGGTTGTAATTTCTATGTTAATTGTCTATTTTAGAATATAATATATGCAATATTTTTAATTTTAAAACAACATGCTACTTTTATTATGTTAGGGTTTCAGCATTTTTATTGATGGTTGAAAATGGATAATGAAATGAACAAGAAAAATCTTTTCGTAAATGAATTTTCTTTAAAAAAAATGCTAAAATTTACCTAAATAAAGTAAAATTTTTTGGAGTAGCTAAATCATTTTTATAATGATGAGTTTCATTTTTACGATCAATTTTCCTCGATTCATAAAAATAAAAAAGTTTAAATTTAATTCGGATTCCATCGCAATATATTAGTTTCTAATAATCATATAAATGTGATAAACATGACCTGAGTTACAATACTTTGATCTAATTTAATTAATTACAAAGGCCACAGTTCAAACCCTATTCTAATTAATTTAATTATAAATTAATCCAACCAATAAATAACTCAAAAAAGAAGTCAAACTCATGAATTAAAATAAACCCAATTTTTCAATTTGGTATAATTCTGTTTTATTCAAGAAACTTTAATTTTTTTTTACGAGATTGTTCAAATATTAAACACGTAAATAAGATGGAGATATAGATGATTATAAATGTCGATAATTCAAACCATATTCTAATTCAAATGTAAAATAATCCAAACAATAAATAAGTCGAAAAAAAATCAAACTCGTGAATCAAAATAAACCTAATTATTCAAATTTCTATAAATGTATAATTTAAGATTATAAGATTCCAAGTTTCTTTTCCTATATTTACCAACCAAGGCTTGCATTTTTCTTTCTTGCCGGTCACCTAGATTGGTTTTCCTTTCTTTCCTCCCTCTTTCTTTCTTACTAAACATAGTGAAACCTTTTATAGAAGAAAGGAAATTTCCAACGTGTGACATCCTTTTATTTTTTTGGCAAATTGGTTAATCCTATGGACAGCTTCGCGTCTTCATTGTTGACTTGGAATGTCTTCAATTTTGGCTTGCTTTGACCGCTATTCAATTAGTTCTCTTTTTCTCTATTTTCTCGATGCAAGCATTCTACGTCAGCTAATTGAACTCATTGTGTTATCCCAAAAATATGTACGTTAGATGAAATCAACTTGATTAACTAAATTATACAAATTTTAAACTTTTAAAGGTGTATTATTATGTATTTTATTAAATATATATGATAATTTTTTTATGGTATAATGTTTAAATAAGCTTTTAAATTATTTAAAAAAAATTCAATAAGTTTTTTATTTTTTTATTACGTTCAATTAAGTTTTTATATTTTTATTTTAAATCAAATAAACTTTTATAACTAATAATTAACTAATTATTATTATTAATTCAAATATTACTTATCATTTTTTATTACTGAATAGTATTGATATAGAAGATGAAAAATGTCATATGATTATATTATCATATCAAATTAAAATATTAAGTCATCATCAATTATGATATGTTAACATACCACTTATAAGATGTGATATAAAATGATAAATATTATTTTTATTAAATCAATTATTAATCCAAAAAGTTATTTGATTCAAAATAAAAATATAAAAATTTATTTAATATAAAATAAGAATATTAAAATTTGATAATTATATTAAAAATATAAAAATTTATTTAATTTTAAATAAAAATATAAAATTTTGATTGAATATAATAAAAATATAAAAATTTATTGAGAAGATAAAACGGGCTTAAAATGCTAAACAAAACTAACTAGCAACTATCCGCCTTTCAATCACCGAGGCATTAAAAAGACTGGACACAACCCCCAGTACCAAAATTAAATGCATCTGTCAACCACAGTTGACACTTTCCCTGCTAGACAGTGAGACCATACAACCAAGCACTTAACCACATTTCCACTAATAATACTAGCACAATGCTCGATATTTTATTGCTAGACTTAATGGCCCCCTATTAATTCACTGTTCAGATTACCCAGGCATGAAAATTATTTAAAAAAAAAAGAAAAAGAAAAAGACCAGAAAAAACATTTCCTGATGATAATTGAAGGTTTCAGCAAGCAAGTTGCGTCAGATAAATGGTGTAAACACTGCTTAAAATAGCAACAATATAGAGAAGTGGAATCATTTTCTCATCATTAAAAACACCAACTAGTTTTCCTTTTCACACTTGAAAAATTGATTGAATTCCAGGTTAATAGTTGAAATCAAGAAATCATATAAAGACAAGTCAATGGCCATGTTCCAGTCTATGAAGCAGTGAAAAATCTAGACCCACTGTTCAGTTAATCTAGTTTAAATACACGTCCATTGAATTAACTTGTACCCTGGCTTTATTTTGAGGGATTCGAGTAAAAGTCGGGGCCATCCTTTTCTGTGTACGACAGAATGATCCATGCATTGTACGATGCATGGATCAGATGCAGAGTTTATATTTTATAATTTATCTAAATAATTTTAGGTTTTTTTAACAATACTATTCAATTTTTTCAAATATTTTTTGAAGTTGTGATTAAAGTCTTTTTCAAATTTCCTTTTAAATATGTTGTAAATAAGTTACTCCATCCATTTTGTGTCTCTCCTTTTTTTGACAAGGAAATTTTTTAATATATTATGATAAATACAATAATAATTTTTTTCCTTTAATTCTCATTCTATTATTTTCTTTATATTTAGGTTTTTTTAAGGAATAATTTTTTTTAGGCAAAAATCATACATGATTTTTGTTTATTACTATATATTTATTTTAAAATGGCAAAAAGTAAGGAAATATTAAAATTGAAGGCAATTTAATTATAAATTAAATATATGAATATCAGCCAAATGCTTAAAATTAATTAACAAGCTTAATCACCACTTGTTGTTTTCTTATAGTTTCTGTCATTGCGTCTGTCACAAGTTTCAATTAATAGTCTTGCATTCTGGTCCACTGATCATTATCAAATGTCTATTTTTAATTGTCAGATCGAATTACAAGCTTTGCATGTAATTGGAGGATTTAAGGATAATTAAATTGGTAAAATAGAAAGAGAAGAAGCTTAACTAGTTAGCAAAATCAATGGTTAAAAATTGCCTTTGAGATTCTAATTTTGTTGTTCTTGCCTTATTAGGTGAAATTTTGATTATATTAGGATTTGGCCATTTTTATTGATGGAGGAAAATCAATAATGAATAAAAAAATGTAAAACAAAAATCTTTAATAAATGAATTTTCCTAAAAAAGAAAGCTAAAATTTAAGCAAAAATTAAAACTTTTAGCATGATAAGTTCCATTTTCTATGATCAATTTTTCTCTACAATAAACATAAAAAAAAATTGAAATCTTAAATTGATTGACATAAAACATTGCGTCTTGAAGTGATAAAATTTAAGAACATTAAATACTAAAATGCTTATTTCATCCAATAAATTTGATAAATTTTACACGTAACATAAAACATCAACACTCATGTACATTTTTATTTTTTTAAGAGTTGTGAGAACAGGGTTTTAAATTTTATTTTTTAAATAAGGAGATCATATACTAATTAATAAATCAAATGTTCAGATATCATATAATGTTTTAATTTAAACAACAAAAATCGATAATTAAAACTATATTTTAATTTAAATATAAAATAATCCAAATAATAAAATATTAAAGATGTACGATGACTATGACTTTTACGTGGGCTTGTAATTTACTGTTCTATTAACTTTGTTGTACGGAGGAAGCGGCAATTGATTACTAGACATTTTCTTCCAGCCAATAAGACCTAATCAAAATAGTATTGAATTGTCAAGCAAGAATTTAAGACTATAGTGTCTTAGTTTCTTCTCCTAATATTTGCCCACCAAGGCTTGCATTTTTCTTTCTTTCCAGTCAGCTTGATTTGTTTTTTCTTTTAAATCTATGTTTGGTTGAAATGAAGGAAAATAAAGAAAAGGGAAAAAAAAGGTGAAAATAACGAAAAAAAAAAAGAAGATCAAGAAGGAAAGTTATTTTTCATTTTGTGTGTGTGTGTGTGTTTGGTATGAAGGTGAAAACTGAAGAAAAATAACGAGATTATGAGTAAATTTGTAAATAAAATGAATTAAGTAGAAAGAGTGTTTTTTCTCTCGTTTTTTTGTAAGGATTAGATTTAAAAAGATATAATATTTAAAAAAATTTAAAAAAGTTTTTATTTTTTTCAATTGCGTTCAATCAAATCTTTGTACTTTAATTTGTTTTGGATCAAATTGACGCTTATAACTAACTGTTGATTAATTGTCATTAATTAAAATATTTACAAGACATTGATATAATACTAATGTAGAGGGTAAAAATATCATGTGGTAATATCATTGTACCATGTCAGCACCACATTTTGATTAACGATAATTAATTAATTATTAATCATAAAAATTTTAAAATAATAAATATTTGATTGAAGATAATAAAAAATTAAAAATTTATTTAAATTTTATTAAATAATTTAAGAATATATTTTTTTTAAAAAAATATACAACTCCATCTATTTTTCTTCTTTCCTCTTACTTCTCTCCTACCAAATTAAAGAAAAATAATAATAAAAAAACATCAGTTTCTTTCCTTTCTTTTTCCCTTCTAGACTAGTCCAAGTCAATGTCCTAAAAGAAGGGGAACTTTGCAAAGTGTGAAATCCTATTTTTCATATGGTGTGTGTACTGGAAATGAATTAGGCAAATTGATCATCCTAGCCACAGCTTGGCTTGTTCATTTTTTACTTGAACTTCTAATTTGGCTAATTTTGACCACTATCTTCTTTTCCTAAATCACCACCAAATTCTTCTTCTTCTCCTAGACATCCTAGGTTAGCTAATTTGCCTAATTGTCCTACCCCAAAATATGTTAGATCAAACCAACTTATTCAGTTAGATTTATACAAAATTTTGAAAATAGTATAATCCTATAAACATTAATAATAGGGTTTTAATTTTACAAATAGATTTATATCTAATCGATCGTATTTGTTTATTTTGTATTTATTAATTTTTTATTTATAGTCAAATGTATATGATAATTCATATATACTCGTTTGTGAAGTTTAAAAATTTTACTTTTGGTATTTTTTTTTTGCCTCATTTTTGGGTGTTTTGAGAGGAAAGCATGGAAATTTAGTTATAGACTTATGCCTTATAGTAACTCTTTGACATATTGTGATAATTAAACTGTTTGCATATTTTGTATTAAAAATTTAATCATTCTTTTAATGGAATTAAGTTAATGCTAATTAAAAAAAAAGGTAGAATACTTAAAAAGGTTTCCAAATTATAATAAAAAATTTAAATTTTTTATTATATTCAATTAAATTATTGTATTTTTGTTTTGAATAAGTAGATTTTTATAATTAATTGGAAACTAATCTAAGTTTCTCAAAATAACATTTTTCATTTTATACTGACTTGTCATAATAGATGATGATATAATATGTTGATATAACATAGTGACGTTGTCACGTGACAATTTTACCTTCTATTATGATAAGTCAGCATCATAAATTAATGCTACGTGAATATAAAATGACAGATATCATTTTGGGTAATAAAAGTTATCTATTATTAGTTATAAGAATCTATTTGATTCATACAAAAATATATAAACTTGATTGAATATAATAAAAAATAAAAATTTATTTAAAATTTTGAAATAATTTAAGAATTTTTTAAAATATTATGTTATTAAAAAAATACAAATATTTATGCATTTTTTGTCATTAATTGAACTTATTTTTGTTGGAAAATAGCATGAATGGTCCATTACATCAGGATAGCCCTTTACCACAAGGTCCCAATGCAAAAAGGAAGAAAGCCCAAATCTTTACAACAAGGCTTGGCTTAACTATCCAAACCCAAAGCTTCTTCTTCCCCTTCTCCTCTTGGTTCTGGAAGCCTTTGCACTCTGCACATCTCTTCTTTCTCATTTCACTGTTCTTTTTGGGCTTTTCTCCATTTTTCAGTGCTGGTCCTTTCAGTCAGCTTCTTCGTCCCCTCCTTTTCGCTTCTTCGTTCTGGAATTTTCCCCCACCTGCTCTCTGCACCTCTTCTTTCTCTTTTCAGTGTTGTTTTTTTTTTAATTTTTCAGTTTGGGTTTGCAATTTCTTCTTCCTGGTTCCTGCATAATCTCTTCATTTGTGATAAAATTGTGTCTTTTTGAATTAAGGGGAAAGTTATACAATATCCCATAACCTTGTTAGTGTCAAGTCGTGTCGACTGCGGCGCCGAAAATGGCGAGTCCGAGCAATACTGACTCTGAAAGTACGCTCGCAGGGTCTGAAGGAAGAAGTCAGGGGCAACCGTTGCCCTCAATTCCTGGGTTTGTTTCAGGAATTTCTCATCAGGGAAATGATTATTCTGCTCCAGGTGAAATTAACTTCTAGTCGCTTTTTTTGTAATTTATAAGTTAGAATCTTTGTCTTCATGATGAGGTTCTCACTTTGTGATATTTACAGTGCCCTCAACTGATGGCGATGCTCTTTTGAACAATGTGAAGGAGACTGATTTTTCAGCAGCAGGTTCATATTTTTTTTTTTCTATCTTTATTATAAGTATTCACTATCTGGCGAGGGCCTCTTACCCTGTAATGTGCTGTGCAGTGCCTTCCGATGAAGATGATGAGTTTGAGAAATGGCAGAGAGAGGTTGGAGAGGCAGAGCGATTGAAAAATGGGTCTGTTTCTAGCAGTATTGGTGATGGGTTCGGGGTTGATTATCAGGATAGGCCTCTAACACCACCAGAAGGTGAAGAAGAATTCACTGATGATGACGGGACTAGGTACAAGTGGGATAGAAGTCTGCGAGTATGGGTTCCTCAGGTTGGTGCCTTAGTTTTAGGTTGAGATGTGAAAATGGTTGAACTTGGATTTTTTAGTTGACTCATGGTCTGTTCTCTATGTTCATTATTTCCTATGCTGTTACATACTATTGAGACTTCAGTTTTAACATGTTTTTAACATGCATCTTACTCAGAAATTTCAAGTATAAAATTTAAATGAAAGCTATAATATCCATTGAAAGAATATTTTTGGCTGTCACTAAGTTGGGAATTCTGTTTTGCATAATTTGTAAAAGTCAGAATTCTAATATCATATTGTTGCACTAATGTTTTGGTTGTTATTGCTCTTTGCAATTCCATTTTATAGCTTCTCTTATCTTCTCTCTCTCTCTTTAAATATCAGTTTTGCATGACCTTTATTTATTTTTTTATTTATTTTTTAATTGTATGAGTTACTGATGATGCATGATAGGATAACTCATCAAGCAAAAATGAGAACTATGGAGTAGAAGAGATGACATTCTTGCAAGAAGAGGAAGTTTTTCCAACTGTAAGTGCTGCTGTTGCTGCTGATGTTACTGATGCTGCTGATGCCTTTGTTAGAGAAGAAGTTAATGGCAGTGGGGAGCAAACTGAAGCAGGTTCTAATGCCAAGAGAAAATTGTCAGAAAAGAAAGTTGAGAAGAAGGTATTCTTTCTTTCCCTTGGAGTTTTCTTTTTATAATTCTTTGAAGAAATGTGTTATCGTATTCTAGTTGCATTCTTTATCTTGCTGTTTACAAGTAGCATTAGAGTTGTCATCCTCAATTTTTGGCTTCATTATAGTAATAGCATTGTCCTTTTGGTGCAATATTGTTTGCCTTTACTTTGCCAAGATTAAGAATTGCCCATGTGGAATGCTTTTGAGTGCATTAGTTTATAAACTTCCACTTTCAATTCTGTAGTATATTACTACAGAGAAAAGAATTATATGTTTTATGTAGTTATTTTTTGGACAGCCTCTCAGTGTTTCATTAATTTGGACTGAAATAGTCCAATTGTTTGTACATATGATATGAGCTGAGCTTGTTATATCCCTTATCATTTCAATACTTTTGCAGGAAGCCAATAAACCTCCTGAGTCTTGGTTTGAATTGAAAGTCAATACAAATGTCTATGTGACTGGATTGCCTGATGATGTAACTGCAGAAGAAGTAATGTTAACTTTAGAACCTTAATGTCTTTCCTTCCTTCTTCTTTCCTTTCTTTTTTGCTTAGTCGCTAATTGGAAACATGTGGCAGTTGGTTGAGGTGTTTTCCAAGTGCGGGATAATCAAAGAGGTAAGAAACCTGTCTTGCATGTTTTATTTTATTTGACTCTATCTATGGATGGTTAAATGGCAAAGTTCTCTTTTCACATTGAAATACATAAACAAATTCTTTTTGCGGCAAAGAGATGAACTCATCTTTAGAAAGAGGACTGCAAAAAAATTAAACATTGTGTGTACAATCATTGAATTGCATCCTGACTTTAAGAAGTTTCGACTGACATGTATTTGCCTGCTTGTTGATTAATTATATCAGTATGTTCCCCAAAATATTCAAAATGCTTAGTGGATATTACTTCAGTGTACTAAATGAAATTTGAAATTCTTAGCAACATAAAATCTGAAGAAAAAAAGATGAAAATTATAGAAAAAAGTGTCTAAAGATTAGTTGGTGGAGCTATTTGCAGGGTAATCAAGAAGGTAAAGACCATCTTACATGCTTATAGTGAATGGGACTCTATAATGGCTGAAGTTTTCTGAATACATAGATATATTTTCTTTGCATTAAGGAGATGGAAGGGCTGGAATAAATAAACATTGTGCATCCATGCATTGTATCCTGACTTCATGGAGTTTTGACTGACGTGTGCTGCATATGATTCTAGAAAAGATAAGATTGATAAAATTGTTCAAAATGCTTACTACATGTTGTTTCAGTGTCCTAATCACAACTTGAAATGCTTAGCAACATAAACTGTGAAGGAAAAAAATAACTAAAGATGAGGCTTGTGGGATTGCTGAATTCCCTTTATGTTGTTAAACACTGATAATGATAGCATTGTGAAAGTGTTCTTCCCCATATAGTGTTTAGCCTGTTGCAACTGTAGGAAATCTCTGGCCTTTCCTTGTGAGTGGCATAGACTGAATTTTGGTAGTATAGTATTTTATTCATCTTAGTTTTCAGTGGTTCAACTATGCTAAATTATCTTTTTGCTGTCATGCATAAATTTCTCTATGTAGTGTACATCTGAATAGCTTGAGTGGGAGCTCGTGCTTTACGTGTTTGCCTAGGAGATTTTATTGTGTTGTTGCATTAGTACTGTCATGAGATGTTTGAACATTATATTTCCTATCACAAAAGCTTTAATGAGAGTCACAAGTTTGTGACATTTGTTATTCATGTCTTAACTGGTAGTGCTGTATGTCTGGGTGTCTGGGTGGGGATAATGCCCTGGTTCCTGAATTTGGATACATTGTGCGGAAGAAATCTCTAATAGGTGCATGATTATTGTGATTATTATATTTTTTCCCTTGCTTGTATACCACAGCAGAGGGTAGCTTATTTTCTGGGGCTTAATCCAAAATCCACCCAATAATAATAGGAGAGGTTAAATCCATGCATAAATAGGATTTTCTGTTGTACACCTCATGAGTAAGTGTGACAAATTTTATAGGACCCTGAAACAAAAAAACCTCGTGTGAAGATCTATGTTGACAAGGAGACAGGAAGGAAAAAGGGGGATGCACTTGTCACGTATTTGAAGGTAGTTTTCTTCTTCATTTCATGTTTTTGATGTGTAACATTTATAAAATTTTGCTAACCTGGGAGTTCTTATCTGTGCTAGGAGCCTTCTGTTGCTTTGGCTATTCAAATTTTGGATGGGACACCTTTTCGTCTTGGTGGCAAGATCCCTATGTCAGTCACCCAAGCTAAATTTGAGCAGAAAGGTACAATGTTTGGGCACAGTTACTTTTAACTTTGGCTGGGTATCCTTTTGAATTATTTCTGTAATTGTTTTTCTTATCAATGGGTTATTGAATACATTTCTATGCAGAGTCAACTGAGGAGCTTTTTTTTAATGTGTTACAGTCTTTCTTTACTGATAGGCTTCTGTTGCTATACTGCAGGGGAGAAATTTATAGCCAAACAAGTGGACAACAGGAAAAAAAAGAAATTGAAAAAAGTTGAGGATAAGATACTCGGCTGGGGTGGGTTCTCATCTTGCAGTAGTGCTGTATTGGAAATGATAATTTTGAAGTGCTTTCTACTTTCCTTTTCACTCTCTATATGAGTTCTTTTCCTCTTTCCTTTTTATTTTTACTATACAAAAACAATATGCATGGATTTAATTTGGTAAATTTTTGGTACCACCTTGTCTGTAGATGGAAGAAATTTAGGATGCTGATGAAGTTATCTATTCTTACATGGTTTGTTCGCTTGTTTTCTTATTTGTTATTAATATCTTGATTGCATTGCACCCAATGGTTAGAACTTGAAACTCCATCTTAGAGATATTAATTTTAAACCTTTGGGGGGCGGGGGGGATTGTGAGATGGCTCAGGACCCAATAGGTCTCCATTCGTACCCAAAAGAAAAAAAATATATATTTGGGAGTATTGATATAGGTTTTCTGTAATGAGTCTTGTTTGAAATTTTCTTTATTTACAAACATTTTATGTTTTCCTTTTCTTGTTGCATTTAATGTTATAAAAAATAGACCCACTCTGCATTGTAGTCAATTCCATTCTGCTAGTATGACTCGGCAATCTTGGTAAAGAAATAAGCTCAAATCATGAGATTGAATGCTTTCGCATTATGAGCAATGCTAACTTTTGTGTTGACTTTGAGTGGCTTTTTAGTGTTGGTACCATGAAACTAATTTCTTGAAATAGTTTCACTTGTCAGCTTTCTCTTGTGCAACACTTGCATCCCCAATGTGCATTTTTTGTATCTGGTGCAGGTGGTCGTGATGATGCAAAGGTGACAATTCCAGCGACTGTTGTCCTACGTAACATGTTTACTCCTGCTGAAATGAGGGTATGCTTGAAACCATGGTCAATTGCATGACAGCATTCCCCAAAATTTATATGCATGACTGCCTCCAATACTTAAAATTTTCCAGTTACTATTTTGAATTTAAGATTAATTTCTAATCTTCTCCTTTGAATGTGGTTGTTATAAGTAGTATAAGTAACGTCAGGTCCCTTCAGCTGCTACTTATACATTATATGGAGTTGTGAGCTGACTTTCCCCTTATCTCTGCAGGCAGATGAAAATTTACGTTCCGAGCTGGAGGAGGATGTTAAAGAGGAATGTGTGAAGCTTGGTCCAGTGGACTCAGTCAAGGTAATAGAACCTTTTACCATGAGCTCATCTGTATAATTTCGATACATGTGATAAATAGCCATGCAATAATAGAATATATACTTGTGTCTTGCCTGATAAGTCCTGAAATTAGGTATTGTGGAACTGTGATGGAATTGTTTCATGAAGTCCCTCAATCTGGTGTTAGATATGGAGTAGAAGTTCTTTGTCCTCCAATAATTTACAGAATTCAAGGTTCTTGTAATTATTAAAAGCTATGAATCATTCCCTCTTACTCTATGAGCTTGTCTGCGGAGAGGGTTATCTCAGGCTAACACAGAGCTGGGCGGTTTAGAAAATTGCAGTTTCCCATTAAACTCCTTGAATTATTTCCCCTGCTTTTTGCTATGACCTAAAGCTTCTTGGGCTGCAACTACTGGTTCTTTTCTTTTTTATTTGTTAAATTTATTTTATTCAATGAGTATTTGACAAGGCTGCATAGAACATATATTTCTAATCCTTGTTAACAACAAAATTGATCTGGCAAATTATTAATGGCATATGTACCATAGAAAGAGTAGTTTCCTTGTATTGTATGGTTTCTTACTACTTTTAGGAATGTTATCAGTTCAATTAAGAGACAGAATAATGTCATCTGATGAAATGTCTTAAGCTTCCATGGCCTATAAAATTTAGTAATCTCCTTCACCCATAATTTATTCATCCTTCAATTTGACAAGGCTAGGTATCCAAGTTTTCCTTTATTCTACACACTTTGTGATTGTAGGAAGAGATGAATGCTTGTTCATGCACATAGAGAGCTAAGTTCTCTCTTTCTTTGCCTGGTGTTCCTTTTACTGAGCGATAAGTTCATTTTCCTATGTGTTCTCTATCTGTTTGTCCGTCCGTCTGTCTATCTCTCCTCTCTTTTTATCTACTTCCATTTTCTTATTTCAATGATCAAAATCTCAGCTGCACTACTTAGTTTCTTCTACATGATTAGCTCCAATTTGCATAGTGGTTGTACCATATTTAATTAAGGGTTGTCCCATTTCTATGATTTGGTTTGTTTTGTCCTGCAGGTTTGTGAGAACAATCCACAAGGTGTTGTTTTGGTAAAATATAAGGATAGGAAGGATGCTCAAAAGTGCATAGAGTTGATGAATGGACGATGGTAATTTTTTTTATCATCTTGGAAAGTTTGCATTTTTATTTTGTAAAACATCGGATCAAAGAATCAAAATGGGAAAAAGGATTTTGGCATTACTAAACCATCAAAGAACCAAAAGAGAAAAACAAAACAAGTTAATGATAGTAAGTAGTTAAGAAGAAATTTGAGTGCATATGGTCACCAGTGAATCTCAAGTGTACATAGTTACAATCAATTAACTACTATAGTTGATTCTTTATGTCAGTTTCTTTTTCTGGTTGATTTTTATCACATGCAAAAACCCACAACTAAGTTTTGGTGACTGGAGTGTTACGTAGCTAGTTGTCTACTCCTGAATATTTCTTGTAAAATTAGCTTTTATGCAATTTGCTGGAGTTTGTAGATTGAAAACCAGAGATGCCATCTATAAAGACAGGTAACATTCTTAGGGTAATATGTATGAATCAACTGAAATTAGAGGTGGCAAATAGGTGGTCAACTAAAGTTAGAGGTGGCAAATAGGTGGGTTAGAGTTCAGTCATTTCAGGATCTGATTGTTTCAAGTTTGATCCATTTCAGATTCGGGCTATTCTGGGTTAGGATTGTTTTGGGTTTGGGCTGTGCCAATTTTGGATTGTTTTGAGTTTTGTTCAGGGTTGGGCTAATTTCATGTCATTTTTAGATTTTATGGAAGATTTAACTATATCAGCATGAACTTTGAGGTCGGATTGATTTGAATTTGGGTTGTTTTGTGTTTAGATTGTTTTGGATTTGGGTTGTTTCGGTTCGGGTTTTTGAATATTTGATCAGTTTGGGTTTGGTTGGCTTTGGATTTGAGCCTTCTCGGACGGGTTCTCAGGTTTGGGTTTGGCTTTGTTTTGCCACCTCTAATTGAAATCAAACATGTTCCTAGATTTGTCGTTGGACATTCTAGAATAGCTGTGGAAAATGCTTTTGATTTTCATCAGGGAATAACCTAAAGTTGAACGGGTAATATCAAATGATTGTATGAAGTAATTCATCAAAAAGATGAATGCACAATGAAACCATTTAACAACTAGCAAGGATTAAAGTTTTGATGTTATTTTTTCTTATCTTTGTCACATGTTTCTTGGTTGTAATTTTGATTTTGGTTTGATTTAGGTTTGGTGGGCGACAGATCCATGCAAGTGAAGATGATGGAGTGGTTAATCATGCTTTGGTGCGGGATTTAAACGAGGATGCTGTCCGATTGGAGCAATTCGGTGCTGAACTTGAAGCTGACTGAGTTTAGTCAGACCACTCGAATACTTTGATGCTGGAACTGGCTTAATTTTGTATTATAAAACTAGTGGCTGTGCATCAAATGATTATTCAGATTTAATGTTGGGGATATTTCTTTTCTATGTTTCAGTTGAAGGTTCAGATAACTACTGATTATTCCTTTTTCCATTTTTTTTAACAGCATAGCAACATAGTCCATTACTAGTCTACAGTACCAAGGTTATAAACCTCATAGAAAATTGGAGGTGTTAAGGCACTTATATGTTCTCTATTCTCTCTTTGCAGCTCCTCTTTGTATTCTTCAAAACTACCTGGGAAAATATGGAGGGTCCCATTTTCTACTACCCAAATTTGACACTTCTTTTCATCCTTCCGGACGATTGATATGAGCCTGGAACGATAGACTTACCAAAGTAACACCAGTAAGCTCATCCAGTGCATCTATGCTCTGGATGTCCAAATGTTTTGTGTGGGCTCATGCAACAGCAATATGTGAGGTTTCGACATGGAAATTGAAGTAAAAACGACTTGGGCCTTCTATGCTTTTCAATCAAACAAGATAAATTATAAAACATCAGTTGATTTGAACAAAGTTTGTTTGATAAAAAGGGTGAGTTTAAATGCTAATTGAAAACTAAAAAGCACTAACAATTCATTTATCCATCTCGGATTAAGTTTAGTGCTTGGTCCTGTATGCAAAGGAAAGAAGATTGAGTATGGTACGTTTTAAGTCTTAATAAATCCATAACATATTATGTCATATGTCGAAATCATTGTTATTAGGAATTTCACTTCTATCAGTGAAAATGGTGTCTCTTTTACGAGTTAAAAAAACTTGACTCGTACATTATTCATGAAAAGGAGACATGACGCGTGATAAAAAATAATATCAACGAATATTAAATTATTTTATATTGAGCTTTAGAATCTTACATGTGATCACTCATATAAAATTATTTTTAATTAGTTTGACAAAACTTTTCACTAATTAGATCAATGTTTTAAATTAAAAATATATATATATATATATATCTTTATCTATGCATGAGATTTTTGGAAATATTGGATTGTAGCAGTTAAAAAGGCTTGACTCTTACATTATTCATGAAAAAGAGACATGGCACGTGATCAAAAATAATGTCAATGGATATTGAATTATTGTATGATGAGCTTTGAAATCTTACATATGATCAATGCATGCATGAGATTTTTGGAAATATTAGATTTTGTTATATTTTGAAATTGATGAGGAATTGTTGAAAGATTTTAAAAATAAGATGAAAAGAAAAATAAGATTAATTGATTAATTTGATAAGTTAATTGACTCAATAACAAGATTAGTGGACTCATATCCAGTGATTATGGATTAATGTGATGCAGAAAACTCCAAATATGTTTAATTGATTGAGTTAAAGTGGAAACTCAAATCCGGAAATTTGATTTTGAAATGAGTTAGTAAATTAATTTTATAAATTAAGTGATGAATTGGGTAAAAATTAAAATTTCAAAGCTAAGATGTAAAATCCTTAATTTGTGGATGGAGCAGGTCTAGTCAATAATAGTGTAGATACATTGGCCGATAAGTAAAGGTTACCTAATCCTTCAACTTATATGAAGTGTGCTTCCAAGTTATTGGGCAGGACGTTAATGTCCATCTACAGACAGTTAAATACCTTCAAATCAGTTCCAGTGTAGGCCGTGCAAAACGTGATCAGTGTGGCACCTCTGAGTGGTGGATAGGACGCGAGTGGTTATGGATTTTTTTAATTTTATTATACTTTTATTTATTTGTGAGAAAATGAGATATTTTTTATGTAAGGAATTATACACTAACCAATGAATCAAATACTCGAATATTGATTAATAATATTTATATATAAATGGTTATTAAGATCAATTAAATTGTTATAATAAATTATTACAAAATTATTTTTATTAATAAATCACCCATTCTTTTGACTTGATACTATGAAAATTAAGAATATAAAGATTGCCTTACCCTTTGGGATTAGGTTAGTATATATATTTATATCACTTATGAAATATGTATATGTATTCATAAATTAATATTTTACACTATTAATATGTAATATTAGCTAATAACTTGAGGTTGGTTCAACCCTAGTTATATGTATTCTCTTATTTAAAAAGTTGAATTTAAATTTATTTTATTAATTTTTTGGTGTTACATTTAATTAAATAACATAAATAACATAAATGTATTCATCGTTCCTCAAGTATAAATACCCCCTCTGGATCAACTCTACTCTCTCATTGTGGCAGAAAAGCAGTAAAGCAAAGGCTAGTTTATCACCAGTTTTATATATATAATAATCAGTTGATGATGATGATGAACTCTTCTACTGGTCAAGGCAATGTCCCTCGACGCAGAAATGCTGATCACGTTCCCAGCATTTGGGATCCTCAATTCATCATGTCCCTTACAGCTCCTTATACGGTATATATATAGTTAATGAAGTCTCATTAATTATCTTCATACACAAGCTTGATTGAGCTGATGATTTTAACCTGGTTTGCAGTACGAGGATGAGCATGCAGCCCGGTTGGAAGTGTTGAAAGAAGATGCCAAAAGCTTGATTGCTGCCACTTCCATGGAAGATCCTCGTGACCTGTTGAAGCTCATTGACACCATTCAGCGGTTAGGAGTTGCTTATCACTTTGAGAAGGAGATTAAGGTGGCTCTTCATCTTGTTCATGCTTATATTCCTACTGATCTTTACCATACAGCTTTGCAATTTCGACTTCTACGTGGGAATGGTTTTTCCATCAGCTCAGGTGAAAGCATGACTAGAAAACGTTATCAAAGACACTTGAACATTTGATAAAATCTTACCTTAACATGCAATATTATATCTAACTATCTTCATCATAACTCAAAACAGATGTGTTCAACAAATTCACGGATAAAGATGGGAAATTCATGGACAACCTAAGAGAAGATGTGGCAGGGCTTTTGAGCTTGTTTGAGGCAGCACATCTTGGGATACCAGGAGAAGATGTCTTAGAAGAAGCAAAGAGTTTTAGCAGAAATCATCTCAATTTGTTAACAGGAAAGCTGGAGAGTAACATAGCTGAGCAAGTCCGACAGTCCCTGGACGTTCCGCTGCATCGGAGAATGGTAAGGAGTGAAGCAAGGAACTTCATTGAAGCCTACCAAAGGGATAGTGCAAAGAGCTCTGTCTTGCTCGAGCTTGCTAAGTTGGATTACAATGTCTTGCAAGCAACCTACCTAAAAGAGCTAAAGGAGCTAGCAGAGTAATAAGCTATAAATCTATCTACCCACTTTGATATTGCTTTTCTCAAACATGGCTAAACTTTGTGGGCCCATGCAGGTGGTGGGAGGACATCAACTTCAAGGAGAAGCTACCTTTCGGCCGGGATCGATTGATAGAATGCCATATTGTGGCAGTGGGATCAATCTCTAACCCCCAATTCTCCCAAGGCAGGAAGAATGCTGCAAAATTCTGTGCTATAGGAACATATGTTGATGATGTATACGACAATTATGGATCAATTGATGAGCTTGAAAAATTCATTGAAGCGTTGGATCGGTACAGTATTATACGTTTACATTAATATATTCATTCTGATCTCTTCATGCCAAATCGTTTATATTTCCTAACAGATGGGATATTAAGGTCATGGAGGAACTCCCGGAGTACATGAAAGTATGCTACTTAGCCCTGTATAACTCCGTTGATGAAGTAGTCCAAGATGCCTCGAAACACCTTGACCTGGATGTTCTACCTTATGTTAAGGACACAGTAAGTGCTTAAGACTAATGGTCACGAGAGTGAAAAGGATATCTATTGGCGATCACATGAAAAATTATTGACATAATACTTTTATTAAGTTAAATTAAGTTTATGTATTTTATTTTGAACTAAATAGATTTTGATTAACGATTGATTAATTGTCATTAGTTAAAATATCGTTTATAATTTAATACTCACGTAATGAGTGAAAAATATTACATAATCATATCATCATATTGCACTAACATATTATGTCATCATATTAATGCATGCATTTCCAACTTTAAATGTGATGCCTTTGATTTTCGATAGTAAAAAATGCATGAATAGTTTTATATTTGATTTTACATTAAGTGCTTATATTTGACCTGTTCAAAAAGTCTAGATCAATCTCCTCTTTCTTGATAAAAGAATAATATTTGTAAATAATTAAGAAATTTGTGTTGAATGCAGTGGATAGCTTATTGTAAAGGAATGCTGAAAGAAGCACAATGGAATCAGAGTGGATACATGCCGACTTTTGATGAATATTTAAAAAATGCATGGATCTCTATTGGTGCTCTAGTACTCTTGACCATTTCTTATTTCGGCATAAGCGAGTCCATAACTGAATATTTGCCTCACTGCATTGAGAATTGGTCTACCTCTGAGTTATTTTATCAGACTTGCCTTATTTCAAGGCTTGTAGACGATTTAATGACCTCCAAGGTACAATTAATTTGCATCAAATTTGTCATAATCTTACACTGCATATGCATAGTTATAAAAAAATACTTAGAAACACTTTAAATTATTTTAAAAATTTTAAATAAATTTTTATTCTTTTATTACGTTCAATCAAATTTTTATACTTTTATTTTAAACCAAATAAAACTTTATGCTTTATTTTGAGTAAAATAAATCATTATAATTATTGACTTTGTCAAAATGTCACATGCCATTTCATATTACATATCGCTAACATGGCATGCTGACATGTTATAATGGAGAATAACGTGACATGCTGATGTGGCATAATGACATGATCATGTGATATTTTCACTCTCCACATCAGCGTCACGTCAGCGATACGAGAGTATAAAAGGACAAATAATATTTTAATTAATGATAATTAATCAATCATTAGTTATAAAAATTTATTTGATTCAAAATAAAAATATAAGTAATTGATTGAACACAGTAAAAAAATAAAGATTTATTTAAATTTTTTTGAATTGTTGAAGAGTTTTTTTCAAGTGTTCTATTATAAAGATTCAAGACTAAATTAATAAGTTGACTCTAATTTGTTATATCTTGTCATGGAGGAAGGCCGAGATGGAAAGAGGAGAGACAGTGAACTCAATTCGATGTTACATGATCCAACATGATGTGTCAGAGGAAGAAGCACAAGATGACATGGAAGGCCTCATTAGCTACTCATGGAAGAAGCTTAACGAGATGGTTGTTCACAATTCTTATCCTCTTCCAATGGTGAAACTAGCAATGGACACGGCACAATGCGTACACCGAATATACAAGTATGGTGACTTCTTTGCTACTCAAACCACCCAAGCCAAAATAGATTGTGTGCGTAAATTGCTGTTTGAGTCCATCCCCATGGAATGAAAGGAGCAAGCAAAGGGTGACAAAAAGAATGAAGGATCATCAACATTAGACTGGGAAATTTAAGGTTCCAAGTTTGTTGTTGATTTTATAAAGTTTCCATAATGTGGTTCCTAGTTTGGTTTCGTTATCTTTTAAATAAAGATATAACTGAGATTGTAACTTAATAATCTCAAGTTTGAATTTTATGATAAGTAGTGTAAAATTTATATTTGAGATAAAAGAGAACTACTCTTTATCGTGTAAATTAGGATTGCATGTACTGAAATATTAATATTAATAAAGATGTTACATATTGAGTGTTGGTGAATAAAAGTGAAATGAAATTTTTAATGCAAAACTAGTTGATTTGATCTTTCATAGCATAAAAGTTAATGAGATAAATACTAAATTTGTCATCATTATATTTTAGTTATGTAGAATTTTATCAAGGTATTTTTACTATAATTAATTTTTTAAGAAAAGGAAAAAAATACCTTCACGTAAAAAAACGTTTTTACCGACAAATTCATTCTTATTGGCTGTTACCAATGAAATACCAACTGATTTCCAATCAAATTGTGACAGGCACGTTACTGGAGTATTTGACTTTTAAATAGAATTACAGAAAACCACTTTGTCATAGATTTAGCTCTATAACTTCAAATTGACTGTAAAAAATGAATAACATATTACACTTACTATTTTTTTTTGCCTAATAAAAATAAAAAAAATGGTTCCATCTTGTAAAGGGTTTTTTTGTGGTAGGAAGAGGGAGCATTGCAAACAAGTAAAAAATGTATTGGAGGCGATGGAGAGAAAGATCAGAATAGTTTCTGAAGTACTCAGTGTCGTGGTAAAAGGAAGATAATAAGAAGAGAATAAGTAGAGAATTAGAGGGTCAAAGAAAAGCTTTTAGTGAGAATAAGGTGGTTCTAGAAAAAAAAAAGTTCCTCAAATGAATTGTGCATGCTCTATATATAGTGCCAGAAATAATAGTTACTCAAGAATGGACTATAATGCATATAATGAAAAACAACTTTAATATTGGGTGACCATTACTAAGTTTTTAATGTTCAGTAATAGTTAGAAATCCATTATATAACTATTAAAGTAATGGATTTTGATGACCGTTAATAACATAATGAGATTTATTCTTGAGTAGAGGATAAATGGAAAAGGTATACAGGAAAAGCTCTGCGAGAACAATTTAAAGGAAAAAGGTCTACTTGAATAGGTATAAGAGAAAAAGGTAAGAGGGAGAAACACTTGTACTTTAAGAAAAAGTTAAGAAAATACCTCTTAACTACCTTCATATTTGAGACCAAGCTAAACTCTTTGGAATATCTCAAGATGAAAGTAACTAGTGAACCATGTCTCTTATTCCAGGTTGCTTTCACTACCATTCATATAAAATGATTATTTTATGTGAAGTAGTTATTCTACTTGTATTAGTTATTTCACATAGAGTAGTGCTTTACTTATTCTAGTTGTTCTGCGTGAAGTAATACTTCACTTGTTTTAGTTGTTCTAGGTGAAGTAGTGTTTCATCCATAATAGTTGTTTTCATTCTTCTCTGCACAATATTACACTGTAAAATAATTATTTAGAGAATAGGTGTTAATTAAAATTAAGTATCTACATTTTGCCCCCTGCATAAGAATTCTTACTTAAAAATAATTCTTATGCATTAATTTAGGGAAAAGTTTTATTTTGTATTATAATGCATTATATAGTAATGTCTTAGATAGTATTGCCTTAGATAGTAACACCTAGGAGAATAACATGTTACTATCTTGTGTAACGTGTGATGCCAATATCTTGTGTAATATTTGATTAATTATGTAATAATATATTTTTCATATAAAATAAGATTTTCAAGATACAAACGGTAAAAAGATAATTAATCTTTTTCATAAAAACCTTGATTCTGTGTGCCTTATAAATACAAAATTACTGTGAACAATTCTCTTCATTTAGATTCAAAGTAAAGCAAAATAGAATTTAAAGCAAGTTGATACTTTTGCAAATCTTTTCGAGCAAATAAGTTTTTCTTCTTCTTGTAATTTCTTGTTTGATCTTTTCTTTTTTACTTGTATTTTTCTTACTTTTCATAAAAAAATTGAATTTCTCGTGCTTGTTGCTCCTTGCATGAAATTTTTTTAAGTTAAAATATGAAACAAGAAATTTTTTATACATGAGATGAAGTTTTTTGATTAAAAGAGAATTGTTTTTATATATGTTCAAGCAAACAAACAAATTATTTGATTTTAAAAGAAGAAGATAGCAAAAAAGAAAGAAGAAAAGAAAGAAAAGATTAATTATATATATTTTTTCTTTGAACAGTTGCGCATGGATTCCATGCTCTCCTTTTATTTTGATAAGCTATTTTATCTTTAGCGTACTCTCCTTTGATAACACAACTCTATTTTGTCTTTTTACTTTGTTTGGAACAATAAATAGTTATTTTGTCTTTAGCCTTTTTTTCATATTAGATTGAAGTTTGTTTTGATGTTTTGAGGCTCACAGCACTTTTCTAATTAGATCTCGCAGCATATGCTTCATTTTTTAATTATTTATATATATTGAATTTTTATTTTACTGTTTTATTTATTTATAATATATATTTTTAGCAATAATAATAATAATAATGAAATCTATAATTTTGATAAGCTTTTTTTTGTTTTATTTTGTTGTTGTTGTTATTGTTGTTTTTACTTAATAAATAAATAAATCAATATTGTGTATATATACTTATCTCTTTTTTCATGATCATTTTTATAGTCTTTTTTTTCCATCTACCTCAATGCCTAGGGCACGTTTTCCTCCAAAGATTCAAAATGGTAAACTTGGAATTGCTACAATACAAAAAAAGACTACTAGACATAAGAGGAAGACCATTGTTTTTGAAGTAGTTCCTCCCAAAAAGATTAAAATAGGAAAGAATGGTGAAGTTCCTCATCTTCTTGAAAATTGGGAAGATGAAATTATTAGAGAAAGAGAATAATATTGTTTTTGGGAAGAAGTCCATGTCAAACAAAGTTGACGAACATCTTTTTGAACCTGTTGGATATGATTAGAATCGTCTATACTCAGAAGCACCTCTTCATAAAAGAATTGGTATCCTAGGACCATCAATTCTAAAGTTCAAGTTTGAGCATGGTGAGTTTTCACTTTATGTTACTAAGCTAGGCTTTAATTATCAATTTGTTCATGACTGGAATGAATGGGTAAACAAGGTGTTGAAGAATCCTATTCATGTTAAACTTCTCTCAACTGTTAGAATTTTGATAAGCTTTCATTTATAGATTTCATATATAATGAATCCTTTTTCTGTATATTGCATTTTTATTTTACTGTTTTATTTATTTATAATATATATTTTTAGCAATAATAATAATAATGAAATCTATAATTTTGATAAGCTTTTTTTTGTTTTATTTTGTTGTTGTTGTTATTGTTGTTTTTACTTAATAAATAAATAAATCAATATTGTGTATATATACTTATATCTTTTTTCATGATCATTTTTATAGTCTTCTTTTTCCATCTACCTCAATGCCTAGGGCACGTTTTTCTCCAAAGATTCATTATGGTAAACTTGGAAGTGCCACAATACGGAAAAAGACCACGCACATAAGAGGAAGACCATTGTTTTCGAAGTAGTTCCTCCCAAAAAGATTAAAGTAGGAAAGAATGGTGAAATTCTTCCACTTCTTGAAAATTAGGAAGATGAAATTATTAGATAAAGAGAATAAGATTGTTTTTGGGAAGAAGTCCATGTCAAACAAAGTTGACGAACATCTTTTTGAACCTGTTGGATATGATTAGAATCGTCTATGCTCAGAAGCACCTATTCATAAAAGAATTAGTATCCTAAGACCGTCAATTCTAAAGTTCAAGTTTGAGCATAGTGAGTTTCCACTTTATGTTACTAAGCTAGGCTTTAATTATCAGTTTGTTCATGACTAGGATGAATGGGTAAACAAGGTATTGAAGAATCCTATTTAAGTTAAACTTCTCTAAACTGTTAGAATACTTGAAATTGTACATGTCACCTCCAAATTCAAAATTTGTAGAGAGAAAAGGATGGATGTGTGACATGTTATTCTTGCAAGGTGGAGCACTTTTTCTCAAATTATTATTACAACATGGGGGGAATTTACTTTCACTCTGGAAGATGTGTGTGTTCTCTTGAAACTTTCTTGTATGAGGAAGCATAATTTTCACTCTATCAAGCTTTATGGAAAAGAGGTATGCATTCAAGACTTTTTTCTTGATCTACTCAAGAATTTGAGTAAAACTTCAAAAGTTGCATAGCTTTTCAATTGGGTAGGGGTATTTTTTAAGAAATTCAATGCTAAAGGCATCGAGATTGGCCCTCTTGAGTACCCAGACCATGAGCATGAGCCAATGGCTTTCATAATCTTTTGGTTGGCATGACACATACTCCAAAGGTGTCTAGATGATGATATCTTTTCAACAGTTGTTCTTTTAGTAATAAAAATTGTCAAGGGAATACGTTTTCCTCTAGTTCCATTGTATTTAGGATCTCTATATAAGAACTTAGATTTGTACATACCATCTTAAAACTATCGAGTAAACTGGGTGTTATAAAATTTTAACTTATGTGGATGCTTCCTTCGTTCAGATATACTTATGGAAAACGTTTAGTAGTTGTGTTCCCATGCTTAATACATATCCTTTTGATTTTTTTTTGGTGAATAACCCTTCATCCAGGAACAATTGTAGGGCTTAGGCGTGGCATGGTCGACTCTCAAGAGGTAATGTTCATGAAGTGATAGATGTGACAAAAGAATTCAATCCTAAACCTTATGTGCAGCTTAAAAATTGCTTCGGTGATCTTGAAATTTATTATGACTGCCACCCTCTACAATATAGAAGAATGAGTTCACAAGGTATTAACTTTTGCGCATGAGTTCACAGTTCCTAATTGCCGTCTATGATTGAGAGTTCTAGTTCATGTGGAGATATACACTTTCTTTCTATCGAGGTGTATTCTTTTTATAGAGTGACACACTAATTTGGATTTGACCAGCTGGCTCCACTTGACTCTTCTTCATCTATATGTTTTCCTTCTTGTGTTTCTTCATTTCTCATGGTAGGACTTCAACTCTGCTTAGATAAGTTTCAAAGTTGTACTGTTCCAGCTTTTGATAGAGTTAGTTTCCACACTTCTACATTTCTTCTTTTATGCTTTTTTTTTTTCATTTCTTCATTTTGTTTGTTTATGTTATTTTAGGGAGAATCAACTACAAAAGTATAACCTAACTCAGTTGAAGAGGAAGAAACTTCTAAAGTTGAAACTGAGAAAGAGTCACGTGACTTTAAATGTAGTGACGAATCCAATGATAAGTCTGTTGATGTTGATGAGATTGAAGTTGAGGGTGAGCTAGCCCCTTTTGATGATTTCGTTGAGTTGAATGTTATATTTCCTTCTCATGTTTAGAGTTCCAATATAAACCAGGTAGAAACTTATTACTATGTTACTTCAATTGATGTTACTCCTTAACAACATTCTTACTTTCTAGGTTACTCAAGATGAGATTGTTCCTAACACTGAGGTTATTTCTGCTATTGAAGTTGTCCCTGAAGCTACTCTGAATGTTAAAGTTATTCATGATGTTGGAGTTGATGTTGGAATTACTTCGAATGTTGAGGTTGTTCATGTTGCTAGAGTAACTGTTAATGATACTGAAATTACTCCAATTAATCTTCATGCTTTTTCCTCCTCAGTGCTAGAACACAAAGATGCCAATAGTGTTTCTAGCACTTAAGTAGCATGTACTGAACAGAGTGGTAGGAAAGTTGACTTCCACGGTTTTTAAGTTTTATCAAAGTATGTGGAATACTTAAAACATATTTTTAGTATAGAGGGAGAGTTTTGGAATACCTCATTTTTAAAAAACATAGACGTCATTTGTTTAATGATGGAAGTGTTAGGTAGAGATTTAGTGATCTCCCACGCTCTATTAATAAGTAGTTCACTAAAGGAATTGCAACAATTAATGTTAAAAGATTTCGATGATGCTTGTAACATTGGATTCAAACTTGAGTGTGTTAATGATTGTAAATCTAGAGCCAAAGCTTTTCTCAACAAGTTTTCATTGATAATGAGTTAAACGACATTGCAACGAAGATAACTTCATTAAAAAAGCATGAAGCTGAAGTGCGAGAACAGTTAGATGTATTTGCTTATAGTAACTCTTCTTTATGAAATATGTAATTGGCTAGTCTTTTTTTTTAAGCTAGTACTTTGTTATTTGGTATATCACATTTTCCTTTTTTTTTTACAATAATAATAATGCTATATGCATGTTGCATTCTTATTCACATTTCATAGTATTATTTGCGGTTAAAGGGTAACTCTCAACTTTTTATCAAGGAGATTAACTCTAACCTGACTTGAAAGAGATTAATTCAACCCTTTAAATAAGTAAGTGTAAAAGCTACGACCAATTTGTGAGTAATAAACTAAGGCCAAAGATGAACAATAAAGCTTGCGGCCAATAACATAACACCATTATAGTCAAATTATAAGTGATAAAGATTGCAGTTGAAACATGAATGATAAAAAATGAGTGATAAAGCTTGTGACCAATAAGATAATATAATTGTAGCCAAAATACAAATAATAAAGCTAGTGGTTAAAATCTGAATAGTGCAACATAGCCAATGTAAAAGTAGTAAAGCTGCGGTTGGATTGTTTTTCATTTAAATACTCAAGATAATGAAGAATCAAATAATTGACTTTGCATATGAGAAAAGAGTGAAATGAGAACCTCATGCATGATACTTTTTATATATTGAAAATTGATTGGAACAGTGATGGCATTGTTCTTTGAATTTATCAATTTGCAACATTCATTCTAATTCACCTCATAAACAATATATGGTCCCTCCCATTTTGAGTTGAATTTTTGTAAGCTAGGATTCCTTTTTGAATATGTTTAGCTGCATATAATACTAGATCATCATCTTTAAAAGTTCTCCCCTTCACTAACTTGTCATAAACTCTACTCAACCTTCTTTGGTAGATTGATAAGTTCTTATTTGCTTTATCTCTTATTTCTTCTAGCGCTTCTAATTTTAACATCCGTAAGTATCATTATCAAATTTAGCATCTAAGGCAAATCTCACAGATGGAACTAGAATTTTTACAAGTAGTATTGCCTTTGTCTCATATACTAGTGAAAAAAGAATTGCTTTTGTAGGTCCATGCTTGGAAGTCCTATATGCCCATAATGTTACTAGAAGTGTGTCTTGCCACATCTTTAGTTCTTCATGCACCATTCTACTGAGCACTTTGAGTTAGTAGCTTCAGCTTGACCATTTTCTTTCAAGTAGTAAGGAGTAGACTTCACATTATCCACATCGTAAAGGGCAAGTAATTCTCTTAGATTAGAGTTAATGAATGGAGTACCATTTTTTTAAAATATATGCCTAAGTATGCCAAACTTGCAAATAACATTTTCCTTGATAAAATTTGCTATAGCTGGACTAGTCGTATACTTCAACAACTTCCACCCATATAGTAAAGCACTTCTTTGCTGCTAATATCCAAGTATATTCTTTAAAAGGAGGATTGATGGTTCCAATCAAATCAAACGCCCAAGTGTGGAAAGGCCAAGTAATCATAGGATTGATGATCTTTCTATTGAATTGTTTGAACTTGGGGCTAGTATATTCCTTAGGGTATGGTTTTACAACTACACTAGTCGAGTAAGGCAACTTGAGATCAAACTTAGAAAAATTCAAGCTCTTGTTCTTTTTATCTAATACCCTTTGGAGTTCTTTCATTGTCACAAATCCTGGGTAGAAATCAATAGGATTACTGCAATAGAAGAGTTGCTAATGTAACTATACTAGTAGAGTTACTTGGATTCGAGCTTGCAACCAGTACTGCATTAGCTGCATTTTCCTTATTTCCTTCATTCCCATCAGTGTTTGTAACTAGAAGAGTGACTCCATCAGGTAAACTTTCATTAAGGTGCACAAGTTGGGCTTGAGCAGTGGTGGCAATAAAGGATGTGAGTTGGGATATAGTCTCTATCATTCGTCTATTATTGTCCTCTAATGTTTGCATCTTCTCTTGAGAGGCTTGAATCATTCTCATCAGATCTTGAATCTTGGAGGGAGTAGGTGCATCTTGGTTGCTAATGGAACTCTCCATTTTTTCAAATAACACAAAGTTGTAGTAGTAAGAGTTCTTTCTTAATGCAATCACTCTTCCCCAATAGAATCATCAAAATGTAAAAAGGGTTTTTGTGATAAAGAGACGAAGCATTGCAAACAAGTAAAAGATGTACTGGAAATGACGGAGAGAAAGATCGCAGAAGTTCTTGAAGTACTCAATGTTGTGGTATAAGGAAGAGAATAAGTAAAGAATTAAACGGTAAAAAAGAGTGAGAAGCTCTGAGTGAGAATAAAATAATTCTAAAAAAGAGTCCCTCAAATGAATTGTGAAACTCTATATATAGTGCCAGAAATGATGGTTACTCAATAATAGGCTTTAATGCACGTAATGAAAAACAATTTTAATATTAGGTGACCATTTTTGAGTTTTTAATGTTGAGTAATGACTAGAAATCCATTATGGGGCTATTAAAGTAATGGATTTATGACCATTAATAACATAATAAGATTTATTCTTGAGTAGAAGATAAATGGAAGAGGTATACAAGAAAAGCCATACGAGAACAACTTAAAGGAGAAAGGTGTACATGAACAGTTGCAAGAGAAGAATGAAAGAGGGAGAAACATTTATACTTTAGGGAAAGGTTAAGAAAAGACCTCTTAACTACGCCCATATCTGAGTTACAAAGCCAAACTCTTCAAAACATCTCAAGATGAAAGTAACTTGTGAATCTGGTCACTTTTTCCAAGTTGCTTTCATTATCATCCGTGTGAAATGATTATTCTATACAAAGCAGTTATTCTACTTGTAGTTGTTGTTTCACATAGAGTAGTGCTCTGTTTATTCTAGTTGTTTTGCGTGAAGTAGAACTTCATTTGTTTTAATTATTCTAGATGAAGTAGTGTTTCACTCGTAATGGTTATTTTATTTTTCTCTGTACAATTTTAGTTGTTCTACGCTAGAAGTGCTCTGTGATGTCAACTCTCGATCTCCTTGACACGTTGATTATAGTCACAGCTTCCATCGACCTCATCCCGTTCGCAACCGGAACCAAAACTTGAAAAAATATTAAGAAAAATCAAAATCACAAAAAAATAAATAAATAAATAAAGATTCTTATTTTCCTTTTTTGATGTTTACCTTTTTAGCCATGGTGGTTAAAGCAAAGGCAGAGAAGGAGAAGCGAGGGGATTTGAGAGCAAAGAAACGAAAATGGTGGAGTTTGGGAATATATATACATTTATATATGTATTTATTTTTTGGGTAAAATACCTTTAACCTCTAACTTTTAATCATAATTTCATACATGTTTATGGGTTTTCAAAATGGATAGTCTATCCAAAAAGAATATTTTTTGGTAGACACATAAGTCTAGCTGTTAGTTTAATGTTAATATTTTCGTTAATTTGATGATGTGGTAATATTACAAAGATAATTTTACCCTTCACACTATATAAATTATAATTTTTTATCTTTAATTTTTTTCTTATTAAAAAAAAACCTATCCTCTGTCTCTTCCCCCCGACTCCAACCAGGAAGTGCTAGATTCAGCTCCCCAGCGTGGTGCTCCTTGGGAGCACCGTTTTGGTGTTCCCTACGGGGCACTGTTTGAGTGTTCCCCAGGGAGCACAGATGGGTGCTCCATAAGGAGCACAGATAACTAGTGCTCCTTAGAAGCACTGATCTTGGTGGTCTCGGGTGAGAAATTCGGCAGGATGGTTGATCGGGGTAAGAAACATCGTTGATTGGTCAAAAAACTAAGAAAAAGACATTTTAGACATTTTAGTTTAACTATTAACATTATTTAGCTATTTGGGGGTGGAGTGTTTATTTTGTAAATTAGTAAATCTGTGTGTAATTATGATTAAAAGTTACGAGTAATAGAATATTTTATTTTTATTTTTTTTACGTAGTATTAATGATATATAATTCCTAGCAATGGAATAGTGAGGCCATGGAAGAGCTGCCAAAATACATGAAAGTATGCTACTTATCCTTGTTTAACTACTTGATGAAATAGTCCAAGATGCCTCTAAACATCTTGGCTTGGATGTTTTACCTTGCGTGAACGATATGTGAATATAAATCCGTTATCCCTAATATCGTGTAATGTTACCATACACAAGTATGGTGAATATAGAACTTGTTGTAGCTACACAGTGGAAAATGTATACTGAGACATACTTCATAATAAAGATTAATACATCAAATATCATTTCAAACTTTGATAAAATGAAAGCAATAAACCAATGCTAAAACCTCACCTGAGGGTTATTATTGCATTTCCAGTCCATGGGATTCAACTCAGTGATTGTATACTCATCACCATGGTTCGGACGCATCACCTGAAGATAATCAGTTCGCTTTTAGCAAACAATGGTTTCATTTTATTGAACTTCCAATTAACCACATGCTTTTCCCTTTTCCCCGAAGGGACGCATAAATAACTACTGTAGTAAAAGCGTGCATAGCCATGGCCCAGAAACTTCGTCAGCCTTCTCTTCGCCGTACAATTGCTCAACTAGTGCTAAAGCAAACTCCATGGTAGTGCCAGGTCCACGACTTGTCACGACTTTGCCATCCTGCTGAACTCCTGATTCAACAGCTGTTGCACAAGATGTCAGTTGCTCCATAAATGATGGGTAACAAGTAGCTTGTCAGGAACAATACCAGGATTATGAGTTCAATCATGCAACATTATGCACGACAAAAGTCATGCCAACAATAGTATCATGATCCGTGAAATAATTTAGTTAAAATTTATCACTTTTAGGTATGCTATCAGTTCAATTTAGAGACAGAGTACTGTCATCTGATGGAAATGTCTTAAGCTTCCATGCCCTATAAAATTTAGTAGTCATCTCCTTCACCCGTAATATATTCATCCTTCAATTTGACAAGGCTAGGTATCCAATTTTTCCTTTATTCTACACGCTTTGTGTTTGTAGGAAGAGATGAATGCTTGTGCATGCACATAGAGAGCTAAGTTCTCTGTTTCTTTGCCTGGTGTTCCTTTTACTGAGCGATAAATTCATGCTCCTATGTGTTCTCTATTTGTTTGTCCGTCTGTCCATCTCTCCTCTCTTTTCATCTACTTGCGTTTTCTTATTTCAATGATTAAAATCTCAGCTGCACTACTTAGTTTCTTCTACATGATTAGCTCCAATTTGCAGAGTGGTTGTTCCATATTTAATTAAGGGTTGTCCCATTTCCATGATTTGGTTTGTTTTGTCCTGCAGGTTTGTGAGAACAATCCACAAGGTGTTGTTTTGGTAAAATATGAGGAGAGGAAGGATGCTCAAAAGTGCATAGAATTGATGAATGGACGATGGTAATTTTTTTTTATCCTCTTGGAAAGTTTGCATTTTTATTTTGTAAAACATCGGATCAAAGAATTAAAAGGGGAAAAAGGATTTTGGCATTACTAATCCAAAAAAGAACCAAAAGAGAAAAACAAAACAAGTTAATGATAGTATGTAGTTAAGAAGAAATTTGAGTGCAGATGGTCACCAGTGAATCTCAAATCTATGTAGTTACAATCAATTAACTACTATAGTTGATTCTTTATGTCAGTTTCTTTTTCTGGTTGATTTTTATATAAAATGCAACAGTTGTGTTTTCGCTAGCCCGCAACTAATTTTTGGTGACTGGAGTGTTACGAAACTAGTTGTCTACTCCTGTATATTTCTTGTAAAATTAGCTTTTATGCAATTTTCTAGACTTCGTAGATTGAAAACCAGAGATGTCATCCACAAAGACAGGTTACCTTCATAGGGTAATATGTATGAATCGACTGAAATTAGAGGTGGCAAATAGGCGGTCAACTAAAATTGGAGAGGTGGCAAGTAGGTGGGTTAGGGTTTGGTCATTTCAGGTTCTGATTGTTTCAAGTTCGATCCATTTCAGATTTGGGCTATTTTGGGTTTGGACCGTTCCAATTTTTCATTGTTTTGAGTTTTGTTTAAGTTCGGACTAGTTTCATGTCATTTTTAGATTCTATGTAAGATGTAACTATTTTAACATGAACTTTGAGGTTGGCTTGATTTGAATTTGAGTTGTTTTATGTTCATATTGTTTTGGATTTGGGTTATTTTGGTTCGGGTTTTTGAAGTTTTGGTCAGTTTGGGTTTGGTTGGCTTTGGATTTGAGCTTTCTCGGACTGGTTCTCAGGTTCGGGTTCGGGTTCATTTTGTCGCCTCTATTTGAAATCAAACATGTTCCTAGATTTGTTGTTGGGCATTCTAGAATAGCTATGGAAAACGCTTTTGATTTTCATCAGGGAATAACCTAAAGTTGAACAGGCTCTATCAAATGTTTGTACGAAGTAATTCATCAAAAAGATGAATGCACAATGGAACTCTTTAACAACAAGCAAGGATTGAAGTTTTGATGTTATTTTTTCTTATCTTTCTCACATGTTTCTTGGTTGTAATTTTGCTTTTGGTTTGATTTAGGTTTGGTGGGAGACAGATCCATGCAAGTGAGGATGATGGAGCGGTTAATCATGCTTTGGTGCGGGATTTAAACGAGGATGCTGTCCGATTGGAGCAATTCGGTGCTGAACTTGAAGCTGACTGAGTTTAGTCAGACCACTCATATACTTTGATACTGGAACTGACTCAATTTTGTATTCTAAAACTAGTGGCTGTGCATCGAATGATTATTAAGATTTGATGTTTGGGTTTTTTTTTTTATGTT
Organism: Theobroma cacao; assembly: GCF_000208745.1. NCBI lineage: Eukaryota > Viridiplantae > Streptophyta > Magnoliopsida > Malvales > Malvaceae > Theobroma > Theobroma cacao. Next base: position 6,362,440 of record NC_030856.1, read on the forward strand.
TCAGTTGAAGGTTCAGATAACTATTGATCATTCCTTTGTCCTTTTTTTTCAACAGCATAGCAACATAACCCATTCCTAGTCGACAATGTTATAAACCTCATAGAACATTGCAAGTTTTGATGCACTTATATGACTAAATATAAATATTTTATGGAAAACTTGATACAAAAATTAACTGCTGCGTCAATCATCAACCTCTGGTCTCTAGTCTGTCTTTGCAGCTCCTCTTTGTAGTCTTCAAAAGTACCTGGGAAAATATGGAGAGTCCCATTTTCTACTACCCAAATTTGACTCTCCTTTTCATCCTCACAGACGATTGATATGAGCCTGGCATCATAGACTTACCAAAGTAACTCCACCAGTAAGCTCATCCAGTGCATCTATGCTTTGCATGTCCAAGAATTTTGTGGGCTAATCCAATAGCAATATGTGAGGTTTCGACATGGAAATTGAAGTAAAAAAGACTCGAGCCTTCTATCCTTGTCAATTAAACAAGATAAAGTATAAAACGTCAGTCGATTTGTACAAAGTCTGTTCGGTAAAAAGAGTGAGTTTACATGCTAATTGATAATTAAAAAGCATTAACAATTCATTTCTCCATCTTGGGTAAGTTTAGTACTTCATCCTGTACGCAAGGGAAAGATGGCTGAGTATATGACGTTTTAAGTTTTACTAAACCCATAACATAAAATGTTATATGTCGAAATCCTTGTTATTAAGAAGTTCACCTCTACCGGTGGAAGTGGTGTCGTTTTTAGAAGTTAAAAAGACTTTATTCTTACATTATTCATGAAAAGGAGACGTGGTGCGTGATCAAAAATAGTATCAACAAATATTAAATTATTTTATGATGAGCTTTGGAATCTTACATGTGATCAATGCACGGATACTCATATAAAATTATTTTTAGTTAGCTTGACAACTTTTCACTAATTAGATCAATGTTTTAAATTAAAAAATATATATGTATTTTTGTCTACGCATGAGATTTGATTTGGAAATATTGGATTTTGTTATATTTTGAAATTGATGAGGAATTGTTGAAAGATTTTTAAAATCAGATGAAAAGAAAGATAAATTTAATTGATTAATTCAATAAGTTAATAGACTAAATAGCAAGATTAGTGGACTAATTATCCAGTGATTATGGATTGATGTCCACAATAATAATGCAGATACATTGGCCGATAAGTATAGGCTGCCTAACCCTTCAGTTGATACGAAGTGTGCTCCCAAGTTATTGGATAGGACGCTAATGTCCATCTAATAACAACTAAAATACCTTCAAATCGGTTCCACTGTATGCCATGCAAAACGTGATCAGTGTATGCTTCCAAGATTTTGGGTAGGACACAAAACGCCTTCAAATCAATTCCTGTGTGTGCCATGCAAAACGTGATCACTGTGGCACTTGGGAGTGGTGAATAAGCCACTGCCGCGGCGCCGGAGGATTTTTTTTATTTTACCATGTTTTTATTTATTTTTTTTCGATAAAGTTATTTTTAAAATTAACTTATAATAAAATTATTTCTTACAATTTCCTCATTAATATTTTACACTATTAAAATGTAATACTAGCTAATAACTTAGGGTTGATTCAACCCTAAGTTATATGTATTTTCTTATTTAAAAAATTTGAATTTAAATTTATTTTATTAATTTATTGATGTTAAATTTAATTAAATAACATAAATGTATTCATCATTCCTCAGGTATAAATACCCCTCTAGATAAGCCCTACTCTCTCATTGTGGCAGAAAAGCAGTAAAGCAAGGGCTAGTTTATTACCAGTTTTATATATAAAAATCAGTTGATGATGATGCTGATGATGAACTCTTCCACTGGTCAAGGCAATGTCCCTCAACGGAGAAATGCAGCTCCCCTTCCCAGCATTTGGGATCCTCAATTCATCATGTCCTTTACAGCTCCTTATGCGGTATATATATATATTTAAATTTCGGTAGATATATATATATATATATATATATATATATATATTAATGAAGT